>NW_015386668.1:96427-159132 GCF_001527695.2 Protobothrops mucrosquamatus | reverse complement strand
ATAAACTTAATTTGATCAGAATCTTTTTTTTATAGTTTCCTATATGTAAACTGGTTGTTTCATAAATATTTCTTCAACAATTTTTTAAAAAATTGTGTGCTATTTCAGAGGGCTTGAATCCTTAACATACTTTAGTTCAATATTATATTACAATATTACAGCAAAGTCAGCTAACTGGCCGTGCCCAAGATGACCTTGACGGATTTCAAAAGACGAACCCGAATTGGACTGGGCTAGTTCTTTGCAAGGAGTTCTTCAAGAAAAACAACAGCTGTGGAACAAACTGGAAAGCTGAAAAAAAATATCAGAAGAAAGTAATAGTTTTGTTATCAAAGATGAAACTTATATACATGAATGCACCAGGAGTTGAACAATACTCAGAAACTCTAGGTTTAGACTAAGGCAGTGGTTCTCAACCTGTGGGTCAGGACCCCATTTGGGGTCAATCGACCATTTCACGGGGGTCGCCAAGCAAGGCTGTTCGCCATTTTTTTTGTCCGCCATTTTTTTGTCCGCCATTTTTTCCCCTTTTCCGGCGGGTGCCTTACCTCCCTTGGGCTGGGCCAGCTGGTGGTTGGCCTGCTCCGTCTCTGCCGCTTGCCAGCTATGCCTCGGCTGGTGCAGGGGGCGGAACCACGCATGCGCGGCGCTCCCGGGCAGGGAAAGTCCTCGACTTACGACCGGTTGGGTAGTCCTCGACTTACGACCGGTTTAGTCCTCGACTTACGACCGGTTTAGTCCTCGACTTACGACCGGTTTAGTCCTCAACTTACGACCGGTTGGGGTCGCAGCATTAAAAAGGTTGAGAACCACTGGACTAAGGCAAGGCAAAGAAGTATTTGGTTCATCTGTGACTCTGGGGATTTTTACAGATCTGGAAGAAAATAACCAATAGAGGCAGCTCCTCTGGAGATTGAGGCAGGGTGGAATCTAATTCCACCTTTTCTCTTCTCTGCAGATGATTTTTTTCACACTTCTTTTGAAAGAAAAATCTGTTAGTCATTTGTGCCTGCTGAGGACTCCTCTGGAATTTTTATGGATGTACATTTTTATGGGAACAGAATAAACTCATATAATCACACAATAAATATGAATCGACTAAACACACTAAAAATCAAAGTGCTGCCAACCTTCAAAGTAAAACACAAGGACTCACCTTGGATATAAAAATTAATCCCTTCCTATCTGGAACTTAGTTATACTGTAATATTTTTCTTGCAGCCTCCTTGTTCCCTTTCCTGCTTCCACTGTTGTAACCCAAAGGAAAATTCTGTTCCATCTTTCTACAACTTTCAAATCTATTATATTAAACTAATAAGGATCAGAATGAAGATAATAATAATACAGTAATACAAAAAGTTGAAGAAGTAAAGAGTTTGGCTAAACATGCTAAGATTTGCCAAGAAGATATACTAAATGAGGTAATAAAGGAAAGTGTATAGAAAAGCAATAAAATCAAATTGCATTTTAAAAACAAGCAGCTGATGATATGAAACAAAACTTGGGGGGGGGGGGCTTATTTGACAGCCAGTTCTTTATCAAGGTCTAAGAAAAGGTTAATAACGAAGAAAACATAGAAATGATTTTAAAAGAGACACATTAAAGAGAGGAACAGGAAGGTTTGTTTCAATGACTTAAGAACAGTTAGTACAGTTAACAGTAATGAAAGCTAAATTTGAAAAAAAACCACCTAGTAGTAAATTTCAGCAATGTATAGAACAGAAACAGATTGTTGAACACCTGGTATGTGGATGTAAGAGGATTGCACAAGCTAAGCATTTAGAAGACACAATAAAGTGGCCACCTTGATTCACAGGCATTTTAATAAAGAATTATATAACTTACCAGCAACAAAGAATCGGAATCACAATATTGAAAAAGTGGACAAGAACAAAGACATTGCAATCCTCCAGGACTTCCAAATACAAAATAATAAACATGTGGTCCATAATAAGCCAGATATGACTGTAATGTAGTTACAAAGAAATAAAAATGGGTAATTGGCATGAGGTGACTGAAAAGAGATTTTTTCTAGAGAAAAAATAGGAAAATATAAAAATCTTTGAATAGAGATTGGGTGAATGTGGAGAAAGAAAATATAATGTATCAGTAGTGGTTGGTGTGTTTGACACTACACAAAAAGGTCTGGAAAAGCACTTTGACCCAATAGAAATGGTCAGAATCTCAGCTCATTAATTACAAAGATTTGTATTACTTGGAACAGCAGATATATTGTGACAGTGTTGCTAATTATCTTAGTTCCTTGGAGGGATCTGATAGACAAAAGTATCAAGTCCAGTTATAAATAATAGAGTACATGTAAATAGCAATAATAATATTGCAGAACAAAATTGCCTCAACTCTAAACTTCTAAAGTACATTGTATACAAATGCTAATGTGATGTAAAAAAAATCTGAAACATTGGAAATTTCAATTATTTGACAGCAGAAGTCCTTCACTCTTGCTCTTTAGCTTTCTTGCTCCTGCACTTTGATCTGTGTATTGATTTACATTAGCCCCATGTGTCTGCTGAAGGATGGGGAGCCATGAGTGGGAATAGTTCTTCCAATGCATTACTTTTTCTAACTCACCATTCCCATTTCCTAAGCCTGCAGCCACACAACCTGAAGTGGGGAGCTTAAGCATACCATTGGAATCAAAGTGTTAGTGAGTGTCTGAACCCTACAGGAAAAGTTCTTAATCTCAGCTTGCAAATACTGCTGCTTGCCAGTTTTCTAGACGATGGAGAGATAATAGACTTGTAATAGAAATAGAACTGTGTGCATTGAGCAGTTATGTAAAGCACAGCACACTCAGCTCAGTGGCAAAAATGTGAGAAGAATTCACTGCCACGTGGTAAGCAACTAATTCTTTGAAATCCTAAACTAAATGAATGGTACTTTTCTTAACATTTAGATTTTTTTTTTTTAATGAAGAGAGAAAAAGCTGGGAGTGTTCAGGAGAAAGAAGCCACATAGCCAAATGCATCAGGCAGATGTGGCCAGACATCCTACCTGAAATGCCAGCTGGATGTGTACTAGCATTCTTGGAGCGCCTGAGGCCCAAACGACTGCTTTGAACTTACTGTAATATTTGTCACTTCCTGATTGTATGGCGTTCTTTAGAGGGCATTCACTATCCATTCCCCAACACCATCTTGTAGGGAGCCTCTCCCTTCGCTTTTCTTTTTTTCTCGTTAACGTGGATATTTCATTCAATAAAACCAAAATAATAAATCATGTTCTTTAAATGTCTGGCTGTATTCACATAGTTCATAACCAAAACCAGACAGCAATTCATTGTAAAGAGTATAGGCAAATGGTTAACACATTTTAAGATACATTTTTGGCAAAGCTAGAAATTTGTGAAATAGTTTGAGTTTCTTTCCTTTTCTTTGGAGTCTTAACTCGGCTTAGGTTGGAAAAAGTGTACACAATAGTATATGACCACTAGCACCATCGCTACACTTATTCAAAAACTGAATTGACAGTAGGCAGTATTTGCAATAGCTTGCAATACCCACAGTGAATCAACTTCTGATTACTTAAGGTTCTATATCATTTGTGCCATTAACGAAACAGTTCTGATTGCTGTAGCCAAATACAGGTAGTCCTTGACTTAAGACCACAATTGAACTCAAAATTTTTGTTGCTAAGCGAGACAGTTGTTAAGTGAATTTTGCCCCATTTTACAACCTTCCTTGCCTCAGTTGTTAAGTGAATCACTGCAGTTAAGTTAATAACACAGTCGTTAAGTGAATCTAGCTTCCCCATTGACTTTGCTTGTCAGAAGGTCTCAAAACCTGATCACATGACCCCAGGACACTGCAACCAACATAAATATGAGTCAGTTGCCAAGTGTCTGAATTTTGATCCTATGACCATGGGAATGTGCAATAGTTGTAAGTGTGAAAAACAGTTATAAGACACTTTTTTCAGTGCCATTGTAACGAACTGTTTAAGTCATGGACTTCCTGTATGCATTGCTGATAAGTAGAGAATCTAAAATGTCGTCATAGTTTTTCATAGAATCAGGAACTGATTCTCCAAATGGTTCACTTACTGTATATCTGAGTAATTGAATTGCATTGCAAGGCAATTGTCAAAAAGTACTGAAGAATCACAGCAGGGGAAGAGGGTGCCCTGCAGTTCTTTTTTTTTGCCTCTATTCTCATCCAGCTAATCCCTTTAATTCTAACATAGCAATTTTCTTTCTTAGAACATTGCAGATTTTTAAAGGAGCTGTATAAAGGAGCAAAACAAGTGATCATTTGATTGATTGATTGATTGATTGATTGATTTTGAGTCAAATGCTGCTTAATTCCAATCGACTGTGGATGGCTCCCAGTATAGAAACCAACTATACAGTCCAAGATTAATAATGTGGCAATAAACAAATGGTATATCTATTTAATCTAACACAATATATCACATACTTGACAAAAGGCTCCAACCACTGTAGCCCAAGCCTGGGAGAATAGCCACATCTTTAAGGTCTTTCAGAATGATATCAGGGTAGGTGGTGCCTGGATCTCAGAGAGAACTTTGTCAAAGATAGGCACCATGATAGAGAAAGTCCACTTTAAAGGTCCCAATAAATGGCTTTGTTCAATTGAAGGAATCAAGAGGATGCCAATCTTATCAGAATGAACTGGCAAGGCCAATATCACATAAAATAGGCAATCCTTCAAATATTGAATTGTACCTGGATGCAAATCCCCAATACATACCAGGGCATGCTCATCACTGTTGGAGCTACTGCATTTTGGACCAAGTGAAGCTACCAGGGGATCTTCAGTGAGGAGTAATAAAGCCATGAGGTGATTAGGGCATGGGTGACCTTCTAAAGAACAACTTTAGATGAAGCATGCACTAGATGAATTATGCTCTACTTCTTTAAGGAAAATGTGTCATTTCATTATAATTTACACTTCTTAAATCAATTCACAATCCTGGATATAAAGATTTGAGAATTTTGTGCAATTGAATAAGGAAAACTGGTTGCACATTGAATAAAGTATGCCTATGCAAAGAAATCTGTTTACAAAGTTTGTGTACCAAGTTTTTTTTTTTAAAAAAATGTTTCAAATGGATTAGGAAATAAGCCAACATTAATTTAAAACAGGAGACATAAAAGAAATAATTTGACTATACCAACTCTTGCTGTCATTCAAAATCTGCATTCAAAATCTGCATGTTGATGACATCTCCCAGCAGCCTTCACAGTTGGCTGCTTAGAAATTGAAGGTAAGTTTTTGGAGGAATGTAGGTTACTTTTCCTTGAGCATATCGGGTCAGTATATGCAGAAAATCTTTGCTCTACAAATTCACTATGTTTAATGGTGATTCATGAAAGAAAGCTGATTGAAAGGTTCTTGTGTGGAAATTGAAGCCAAAAGCTGTTCCACTAATTTGTCCAAGGCCATGTACTGGTCTTATTTCAGACATTACATAAGCAGTTGGACAGCATAAGGTGACACTTACACTTTCTGGTAACCAGTCAAAGAGATAGTTCACAAACTAATGTGAGAAAATGTCATGCAAGAAATATGGGCTTGAACATTTTGCACAAAACTGAAATGAAATGAAACGAGCCAAAACAGAATGTAACTTTGTAATGTGTCAAAGTTCCATCCTCTCCTTAACATCTCTTAAAATATTATGTTGCTTCATAATTAGCATTTCCAATATTGGCAGACCAGTATTCCCACCAAACAATTTCTAAAAACATTAATAAAGTGTGCAAGGCTTTCAGAACTGTGGATGGCTGCAAAGCAGAGTTGTGCAATTAATTTGAATCCAGTGGGTCTGATAGAACGTACAGCAAGTTTATTTTTTAACAGTTTTTTACACAGAGAAATAATATATAAACAACAACAACAAATACAGCAGAATGGAAACCCTGGCCAGAACATTGATTCTTATACGTAAGTATCTTTGTAAAGCAGTCTATGACAAAGGTATCTTGCCTAGCCATTTGCATCTAATTGTTATTGCAATTCTATGGGAAAAAGTTGCAGTTCTGTGGAAAGATGGTTGCTGAATGCTTGGGCAAGTGAAGGGCTCCAGGCTGTGATTGGTGGGCTAATTGTGGAGGTATGCTGGGAAGATGGTTAGAAAAGATTCCCCCAGAGGTGGTGATAGGTAGGGCAGTTTGGAAAGGGGAAGGGAAGAGATGAAGATCTGGATTGTTTATGGTCAGAGGGATGGGGTGAGAGACAACAGTAGCCCATTCCTAGGAGACGAGCACTGGGTACCTGAGACTCCCTCACCAATTCTGGCCACCTGTCCTTATTCCAGGAACCAGGTTAGATTCTTGGAGATCCTAGCCTCCTCCTCCTCCTAAATAGCATTATGCCTGTAATAAATATCTCCACATCCACGATTTGATTGCAGAGGAACCAGACTTACATTATCAAGAACTGGAGAACCAGATCTAAAATGTTCCCTTGTGTGTTTCAAAGTTAGCCTCAGTCACAACTCCACAATAGGGGAAACTGGAAGGTTCTGGAGGTGACTAATGATACTATTTCATATATAACCAAGTGTAAGAACATGTTCTTGAAGTTGAGTACTAGGGACAAGTGGCAATTGCTGTACCATCCCCTTCCCATAGTGGCATTCCCCTTCAAGTCACTGGATTTAATTGATGGGGTAAGGTGGTAGGCCCATGGTGCTTAGTGTCTTCAACCTCCCTTCCCTGAGAAACATTCCTGATGAGGCCTAATCACCTCGGTTATGTCTTAGATATCTATCTCTGACACTTATCAGAGGAACTCCTGGGTTTATAAAGGTGCTCCAAAAGATTAAATTAAAAGGTTTTAAATGATGCTGGTGAAAGATAGCCAGTGGATCTGGTAGTTCAGTCCTGCACTATGGAATAAGAGTAATGAAATGAAAATATTTCTCAGCTATTATTGTACATGCAGATCACTATCATGCCTTTTAAAAAAATCGCCCATTCTTTTTATAAGATTACTGTGACAAGTTTGCAAAATACCTGGAAGAGAAAATCACCCAGATCTATTCAGAACTGGATGCCAGCTGGGCAGATCCTGTTTGTAGCTCAAGGTTGAAACTGATAGGTTATTCACTGAGAGGTTATTTGGCATGAATATGAGGTTGTTAGTCTTTCCAAAATGGACAGAATTTTCTGCACTTTTAGTCCTCCCACTTGTGATCTGGATCCTTGTCCTTCCTGCTTGGTGAAAGCCTCCAAAGAGGTAGCAAGAGGATCAGTCAGGGCAATGATTAAATATATCCTTGAAAGAATGGGTGACAAAACCAGATCTGATAGAGGCAGTGGAACGCCTCCTACTCAAAAAGCCATCACTTGGTTCAGCACCTTTGGAGAACTTTTCTAGTCTTAGAAGCAGAGTTGTTGCGATTATTCTTCTACATGCTGAGTTATTTCTTTGGTTTTGAATGTTCAGATTCCAGTTTTATATGTAATACATTATGTTTTATGGTTTTCATGTTTGATTATGCTGATGATGCAGTATTTATTTTATTTCTCTGACATATGATCATCCAATCTTTGTTTGAAGAATTGAAGGAAAACTCAAATGTCTCATGTGGTGGCATGTTCACTTCTACCATCAGGAATTCCCTTCTGAAGTGTAACCTGAACCTATCCTTTTGTAGATTTAATCCACTGGTTGGTCCTGATTTCTGGGGCAATAAAAAATAAGTCAATTCCATCTTCTGTGTGACCATCTAATTTTGAAGACTGCTAGCATGTGTCCCATAGGCAACTGTGCTGTAAGCTAACTATTCCTCACACAGTTTGATTTCCAGATCCCTCATTGTCTTGGGAGTATGAATAAAAACTGTGAGAACAGAGCAAGTTGTAGAAGATTGTTTCAGAAAGTTTCACCATAAAGAGAAAAAAGGTCTTTTTAAAGTAACCATGCAGACTATGGAGGAAAATCCTGGAAAGATTTTACAAAGTATATCATTCCCACTCATTACATTTTTTCATGGAAATTAACAGCATCAGTACCCCCACATTTGCTATTCAAGATGAATTTCAAAAATGGTGTTATTCTGAAGTCCATGTGACAATCTGAATCACAAAATTTCCACTTTATTTCCATACAATTTCTACAGTCTCCTCAGAATTCCCATGAAATGAATTGATCACATTAGTTTGAACATGCACAGAAAGCTTTATTTATGAAATCAAAGAAAGATTCCATTAATTTCCAGGGCATTTGGTTGAGGTCCACTAGTTGCCAAGCTCCAGCTGTTATTAAGTTTGTGAATATAAAAATCTCAGTAGTAAATTAACAGCTGAACATGATTTGCAAATGTTATCTCTATCCTCAAGCCAAGTCTCAGTGAACTTTTAATATAAATCTACAATGTGAAAAGGAACAAGTTTAATGATAAATCTGCAATTACTATAAATGACTGGTGACATATTTCATACTGATAGGGCTTTGTGGAAGGAAAAGTATTTAAACACCACTTATTTCAGACACATGTTCTTATTCATATTATTGTTTAGAGAACCTAACAGTATTTATCTATTTAGAGCTGCTTTCATAACAGATTTCTGACCATTATTTATTATAATAGTATGGCATGCAAGTGAAGATATGTACTAAATCCTCAACAAGCACTCATCAAGCTCTTTGAAATACTTTTTTTGAACATGGGAATTGTTGCAGAACACTCCAAAATAGTGGAGAAGATTTAGCCCAGACATGCCAACTCAAAATGGTTGCCACTGTGGCAGAATTGAACGGAATTAAAGAGATTGTACTAAAACAGTAAGGAGCTCAGAAACATGTTTTTGTTCTTTTTGTTGCTGTTCTCTGTAAGAATATGTATTACTTTATTTTATAAATACTGCCTTGCACATCAGGTTTCTCCCAGTGGCATACAGTATGTCTTTTAGATACGATGATATAAAGTGATATCTGTATGTATAAGTAATGAAAAGTTATTAAGGCATATACAGTAAAACATTAAAAACAGTGATCATGTGGAGAACGTGACATTTTAAATCCAAAGGAAGTGAATGTTTTCAGTATGCTAAAAGAACTCCTGCTGATTAGAAATGTGTGTGAAAATATTATATCCATACTGAAACCAAGGGAGAACATTATAATACCTTTTTTGTAAAGAAGTAATTAAAGCACCTAGTTGTTGCTGCTGTGGAAGAAGGAACAAACATTATTAATGCATTAACCAAAACATTGCATAGTTTAGGAATTTTTTAAAAATCCCAAAAACTAATTTGTATACTTGTACACCATCTACATTTGAAATGTACCTCCCATTATACATACTGAGGAACAGGGGCACTTTAGAACAAGGTTTTAGCAGCATATTTTGGCCCATTGCTAATAATATTTCAAAAGATAACAAGTCATTGTAAATGAGGAACAAAGAAAAGTAAGCAAAGCATTATCAGTGAAATGGAATATATAGTCAGTTCTGTAAGTAGGTGAGCCAAATATCTTTTCAGATATTCACCTTCTTTTCGGCCAAAGGACCTACATTTAATCCACCAATTTGCAAATTGATTAAACACTCTTTCCCACTGCACTAACCATTTTTCTTAGACAGGTATAGCCAATTCTTGAATCACAGGTCCTAAATTGACTCCCCCAGCAAGAAAAGTTCATATGGAGCTTCCTTCTGAACAGCTGTTTTTACTCCGTTGTTCATACATGTGCTGACCCTGTTTTGATGCATCATTCTTTCCCTCTCAGTCAAGATTCAAGTTTAGATAAAACTTAAGAATTTTTCTAAGACAGAGAGTAAATAAATGTCCTCTTGTCAAATCAACAAAAGCCTAGTTAGCTTCATCGTTTACAAAAGAGGGAAAAGAGAGACAAAATTCATTGCTTCATTATTTAGTTCCTTTGGTAAACATAAATTATTGTTACAGAATGAGGTCTTTAGGGCTGTTCCAAATCTTGCAGCCTCCCATTTTGAATTCAGTGTAGCCTGAAAATGAAGAGCACATTTGTCCCACATAGTTAGGAAAATCATAAAATGGATTCCAGGCATATGTAACTAGTTTCTACTTCATTCTTAGATTATAGCTAATCCCCCCCAAAGATGGAATTTTAAAAGATTTTCAGTTTGGGTAGGTGGGGAGTCTAATTATTATTATTTTTTTACCAACACTAGAATTTAGCATTTACTCTTCAAACTTCAGAATCAAATTTGTATTTATATTTTAAATTTTATCATCATATATAGGTTATAAAACTGTAGTATATCTATTTGAAAGAAATGGAATTTGATTTCACTTGTTTTGAATAAGTTGTGAATTGTTTGATACAGTAGCATGAAGACTTGTTTCATATTTAAATTTGAATTTAATTTTTTTCCACTTACATTACTACATTTTTCACTGATGAATTCTCAGAAGAGAAACAAGGACAATTTAAACCACATTCCAGAATGTAAACTTCTTGTCTTGAAATATAAACATTTTGCTTTGTCCACCGGTCATGTCAGTATTTGTTTGCATTCTTCTCAGATATTTCTCTGGCCACAGCTGACCTGTTATTTCTTTGTATTCAAAATTCAAGCTACTGTTTCAGACATCATACAAGGTCAGCTTCTTATGCGTTCAGGGTGTCCTTTCCCATCCATGGCAGCAGCCAAGCCAATTCGCTTCATAAGCTGCATTGACACTTTCTAGAGGCATTTAAAATGTGATATTTATGTGCCAGCCTCAGATTTTTGTTGAGTGAACTGTTGTGGGGAAAATGCCCACTTAAGTAAGGAACCAATGCGTTCGGGGATAGAAGAAATTAAGTATATTTTATTGGCATGCTCAGCTATAGTGATCCCTGGAATCCTCAGTAATCCCAAAGTCTCCAAGTTTACAGGTTATATCCCTTCTGAAATGATACCTAGGAACTGCAAAAGAGTGCAAATTATAATTCTTCTTTAGAGAAGGAATGTGGAATCTGATAACAGCATGGGTTCACCTTACTATGGGGTGACCCAGCACTACCACTACATTTTGGTTCTTCCAAGGAGACTTCAAACCTTCCTTTCTATTGATTCTAGTGCCTTCTAACATAAATAATTTCCTTTATTGTCCCTATACATGGACTTCCTTCACACCAAGGAAAAGACAACAACCTGGTTTATATTATCTGTCTCTTTCCCCTCTATGGTCAATCAGCAATTTGGGCTGTGTACTCTGTGAAAATGATTTGTAAGAGATTTGGAAAACGTGGGAATGTGACCCCAGGATTTCTTTAAAGTATCATCATGATGATGATCACA
This sequence comes from Protobothrops mucrosquamatus, assembly GCF_001527695.2. Taxonomy (NCBI): domain Eukaryota; kingdom Metazoa; phylum Chordata; class Lepidosauria; order Squamata; family Viperidae; genus Protobothrops; species Protobothrops mucrosquamatus. The sequence continues at coordinate 147,870 of NW_015386668.1, read as the reverse complement.
ATGATTATCATAATTATCACGGTCATCATCATCATCATTATCATCATCATCTTTTTAAAGCTTCTATTTAAGCCTGAAAATCAAAACACAGCTGTTTTAACGAATTGAGATTAAAGAGATGCTGTATTTTACTGTAATTGTATATGTCAGTTCCTTTCTCCATCTATGTACCCATGATGTTGCCACCTGAATCTCTCTTTCTCTAATAAGAGTTTTCAGCTTTGAAAATCTTTTTTTTTTTTTAGAAAAAACAAAACCGATATAGAATTATAAATGGGCACCCTAAAACACTTACGCTGCATGTTTTCAATGGGATCCAGACCAGATGACATGGGGGAGGGGGGGGAATAAGCCACCTTCTTCTGGCTGCTATTGGCAGGAGGGGTGGCCAATCAACATCTCATAATCAATCCTTGATGTCTCAAGTTAACAATTCAGGTAGCAGATTGAAAAAAGTTCTTGGCAAAGAAATTATATGTAGATTATATTTTTATTTTTTTTTATTTTATTTTTATTAATTGGATTTTTACCCCGCCCTTCTCCTTGCGGACTCAGGGCGGCTGACAGCCTGATAAAAACAACTACAGAAATACCCCCCCCCATATATATTATATAATACTGTTCTGTTAAAAAAAAGTAATATAAATAATTATCTTTGAAATCAACATTAGACGCCTCCTTTTAAATTCTTATTCTAATAGAACATTATTGGCATAGCTGTTGATTACTTTTGGTAATAAGCCATTGTAATTGAAAAAAATGTTTGGATATTTTTTTCATATCAGCTAGGGAAACTTTTTTTTTTCAGCACAGAGCATGAAGATGCAGTATTTTATCGTTTTTCAACTTCACTCTCAGCGTCTTCGTTTATGTTTTCAGAACTCAGGACAGATTGCATTTAAGTGATTTCTCCACACTAATTCCAAAAGAGTGACCAGTGGATTCTTTCACTTTTAGCTACGTTATCCAAACACTCTTTTCCCCCTTTCATTGCACACAGAGTGCCTCTGAAGACAAACAGCTGGAAACCATGCAGTGTGTATATATTATACTTCATACATTATTACTACCAGCTCCGTTAGCACACTGCATACTTTAACTAAATCTTCCTTCAACTGACACTTGTTAGAGTCTGGAATTCAGCTTGATCAATGTTGTACTACCAATATCTGGGAACTGAATGTCAAAATGTATGTTTGGAAGCAAAATATTGATTACAATAGTTAAAGGTACTAATACATGTGCTTCATTTTATGAAGACACAAACAAGTTGAGAGTGTGACATGACTACAACTACAGTATAATCCCAGCGTTTGAAAATCATCAGCCTTATGAGTAACTGCTTTAGTTTTTCATTAGCAATGGATAAATATGAAAATTAAGTGTAAAAGACTCACATAATATATGGAAACTGCTGCAAGTATCATGGAAATACCTTCATAAGGTAGGAAATTATGGATTATAGGAAAATAGTTTAACAAAAAAATGAAAATTAAGATGACATTTTTTAAAGCTTCTACTCAACTTTTTTAAAGCTGCAACTGGATATTATTTAAAGATTATAGTATTGCCTTATGAGCTTATAATATCTGAGCATTCTGCTTTCAGTTTAGATACGTTCACCTGTGGTATCTTGAGAAATTATTTATCTTTTGTCACAAAACGTACTTTCACATGTGTAAAAGACAGAAAACAAGCCAACTTCCATTAAATACACCTAGGCACAATCTAAACCTGGGTCACTACTTTTAAAAAAAACAAGTGAAAAGGTGATAAATGATTTTAGTAGAATTGTTTCTTTTTTCCACAATAAAATCTATCCCACCCGTGGCTGCCACTGACATTGTGAATTGCTACCATTTTACTAATTTCACAGTGGACACTTTTTTTGTTGCAAATTTCCTTGCTTTGGTTTATTTTCCTATTAGGCATTATGTTCTAGTTTCTTATTTTTATACATTCTTAACCTTTTTATCCATTTCTTTCCTAAATTCCACTACTGTTAAAAGCTTTTTAAACTCAGTGAACCAGTTCGAATACATTCTGCTGTTTTCCTTGTCTGATTTTTTCCCCTCTTTTTTATATAGAAAAAAAAGATTCTTTTTTTCTGTAAACCAGCTCTACTCCTGCTTAGACAATAACATAGACAATTTTGTAACTCCACATCTCACTGATGCAATGTGATCTAAATGTATATGATTTTGAAAATATTAACGGACTATCTGGAAAATTCAACTATATCAGAATGTTAAATTCATGAAACAGCTTAGCCAGATGCTATTTATACTTAAGGAATTTTAATAGTTGTGGGGGTTTTTTTCCACCATCAGTTGAAAGCAAAGCTGTTAACATAAAACTTAATTATCCATATTTCGAAAACTGGATCATTTCCTAATGTCTAATATATGTATTCAGTTAAGGGATAATTCCTTATTTTTGCAGAACAAGACTTTAGATCTCTTTGTGATGGCACTCTTACTCTTTGATGGCTCCAGTATATCTTGCCACTTCTTTTCTGACATTTGGGAGGATGCTTTAGTATGTTCTATTTAATTGAGTTTTGAAGGAGAAAAAATGGGCCTGATATTGAATTATATTCTGATACTGATTTTATATGCCATTTTTATACATTCTTTTGGTTATTTTCATAGATACCTAAAATTGAGCTAAATAATAAGTAGAAGAAAACAAAAACTGCAAATGTCATGACTGATACATTTCAAAAGTTACAAATGCCACATAATGCAGAACATATGAATTATTTTAACATTCTGAAAAATATAATACAGACAGGATAATTTGAAATTTGAACATTTTTTTTAATTCTCTGGTTTCAAGGAAAGGAAAGGAAAGGAAAGGAAAGGAAAGGAAAGGAAAGGAAAGGAAAGGAAAGGAAAGGAAAGGACTAACAGTACTGCCTGGAATTCCCATGTTATTATGTGATATTGCACAACAGATCCAGAGAAAAAGTGCTATTAAAGAAAAAAAATCCCACTAAAGAGTGCTGTACTGCAATGGAAGTACAGAATGCTTTCTATATGAAAATAAAAAAACCTGTAGCAATTCTGTGCTATTATAATTGTTCAGTTTTACAGACAGAATTTCACCTGGTTTACCTTTATACACAGCAGGACCTTTGTGACTTTGAGGTACTCAACAGCTGACAGCTTTCAGAAACATAATGGCAAAATTGCTTGGAACAATAACTATCCTATTAGACAAAACTTTAAGATGGAAATAATGGCAGTTATTTAATCAACACAATGATATAAAACTACACTAGAATAGAGTTACCTATGATCTTATACTGAGGTTGCACATCACTGTGTTAAATGTTTAGGATCAACATTCCAGTTGCATTTACCCATTGGCCTTTGTTGGTTGGCCAGGTTTTTTTAGAATCAATGAAATATGATGTCTACATTCAATACAAAAGTAAATAACTTATGAAAATCACAGATTTTCCAATTATGTTGATGGTGCAACATGAGAATGTCTATCACCATGCATGGGCCTTACCTAGTAGAAAAGCATTCTTAATTCAAAATTTTTCAGCTTCTCTCCATGAGTTCAAGAAGTGCTGACATAATATCTCCAAGGTGTCCTGGGAAATAAAAACAGTGATGACAAGAGAGTGGAAACAACTGGTAAGACAGAAAGATAAAAGAATGAGAGGCTGCTTTATCAAAGTCACTTCCAAGACTTGGACATCTAATTAACACAAAATCATTTTCATCCAAAACCTTTGAAATTTTCTGTTTCTGAAAAGAAAATATACAGGTTTTTTTTGTTTTGTTTTCTGTTTTATAATCCTTTAAATTGAAAACATATGCAAGAAGTTTATGCAATATCATGTGGAAACTATTATGTGTGTCTTTAGTTTTCAGTTTGTGAAGCAAGTTTTGCACTCCTTTCATAAAATGTAAGGAAGAGATTTTAAAGAACAGAACCACCTCATAAAATAAAATAAGTTCTATACTTCTCAATTTGCTGTGGCAAAAAGTAGGGCTATGGCTAAGTAGGAGCTAGTACAGTAAATATTCAAACCTGAAGCTTCAGTCAGTCCTATTAATAGTCTGAATATTCCAAAACGTTCTTCTAGGTCATGGATCAAAGGTCCCCAGTTTTGTTTATTTTTTATTAAAATCTTTGGATACATTGACCAGATTCTGGAAGAAAAGGGATACACTGATGATCTGTGTAAACATTCAAAAGAGATAGAAAAGAGTGCCATGTTTATTACTTTCTCTGCTAAATTCCATATGTTTAGCCAAAAGTATTCTTAAATGTGAGTACAACTATCCATGCAATCTGGAACACTGCTTGATGACGGTTCTGAATCTATCCTTGGATTCAAGCAAGCAATTTTCCTTCAGATGTTATTAGACCATGGATTCCAGTAGCCTCCCACATAGGAGGAGCCTATGGCTTACCATCTCCCATATCAACACTTGTTGGTACTTAAACAAATGAACTGAAAATTGTTGCCTATCAGCGGCAAATTGCCTCTTTATTTTAAAGCAACTAATTTCCAGAACCACTCTTCTTCATTAGGCAAGAGTCTATTGCTTCTGAATTCCAAAGAAATTTAAAAAAAATGCCAGTGTTATAGTAAAAAGAGAGGCAAAAGCAATTGTAGTGGATAGCAAGTCAGTTAAATGACTTGACTCTAACCTTAACCTTAGCTATTAAATGCCCCAGACAGTTAAGCAAGTCCAGGCAGCAAGTAAATCATTTTTGTAATTTAGAAATTAAAGCCAATATAAACAGTTGTCAGTTTCTACAAAAGATGGTACAAAATATTTATCCGGCTTCAAATCCTTCAGACTCTTTTTTTAATGTGGTGGCTCTTTGAACATCATTTTCCAAGATTCCCTGGAGCCTCTCATAGAAAGCATGTATATTTATTTTCTCTGCATACAATTTAAAATTATCCCTGTGAACCTCTTTGAAGAACAGGTGAAATCAGATGACTGGAGTACAGCAAATGTCAAAGTAGAACCAAGGGGATTATGACTGATCAGTGCAATAGCCGTACCTATGTGGTGAACTAAAACTAGTTTGAAAACCTGATTGTTCATTAATAAACTCATTAAATTTCATTGAGTTATCAGGTTTGTTCCTGGGATCACATCAGCATTTTAATTATTTTAGATAAAGGGGTGGGGGGACATACAAAATTAGATTAAAATGATCTTGATAGATTAGAAAAATGTGCTGAAAATAACAGAATGAAATTGTTTAAGAGAAATGCAATGTTCTTTGTTTAGGAAAAAGAAATCAAATGTGAGGTTATAAGATGGCTGTTAGTTGGCTTGGTGATAAGGCTCAAAAGGATCTTGGAATTGTAGTTGATTTAAGGTGAATATGAATCAATACTGTGATATGGCTACCTAAAAAGCAAATACGGTACATCAATAAACCCATACTGTACTTTTCTAACCACAGAAAGTAATAATTCCATTATTCATTAAATAGGATCAAACCCACACATGAATAGTATGTTCAGTTCTAGGCAGTATTCGGATAAATTAAGAGTTGCAAAAAAGGACAATAAGGCTGATCAAGGAAAGTAAATCTTAGGAAGAAGTAGTGAGAGAATTGGGTGCATTCAGCCTTAAAAAAAAGACAACTGAGAGAAGATATATAATTCTTCAAGTAACTGAAGTTGTGTCACACAGAGTCTCATGATATAGAACCTAAGGCACAGAATAACAATCTTACATTATATGGAGACAGATTGCACATTTAAAAAAAGTTGTAAATGTAAGAATAATTTGACACTGAAACCATTGCCAACAGAATTAGTGAATTAGTGAATCAATTCTATGATTCTATTTTCTAAGAACAAATAAAACCATTAACACAATGGTTTCTTCTGCAATGGAAAGAATGTGGCTGGGTGAAAGATTTCAGTTTCCAATAATGCTTGTATTTCATATCAAGGCATAGACTGGTTTGCAATCTCTAACATTTGTGCACAGTCAGGGCTTAAAGTGTACAGAATCCAGATGTTCAAATACGCAAGAATGTCCCACTGATAAAGGAATGAGCCATATAATTTCATGTTTAGGTTGGAGAGAATGGAGAACAATGCACAATGTACCATATATGCAACTAAAGAACATGATGTGATAGATTACATCACTGTTACCATGAGATCTTTCACATGTGCTTGCCAGTCTCTAGGCACTCGTCAATCCAAATTCAAGCAGGGCACTATAGGTAACCAGCAGCTATATAACTTGCCCTTCTTATCTATCAAAAGGCCAAATAACATTTAATCATCCAAACAGATGATGATGAATTCCATCCAGGAAGTGAAGAAAAAACAGACATAGGAGAAGTATATAGGTGCTTAAGAGACTTTTGTCAGATGCAAATTAAGGCAAAAATTCAGCCATTATTGCTGCAAAAGAATAAGGACAGAAATTGTTTTCAGAAATTGAAATAACAAACAAGGGAACCAAAACATTTTATAGTTTATGCCCAGAACTTTAATTTAAATAAAAGATACCAAAGCATAGAAAAGAAGGGGAAAGATGAGCATAAAGAATCAATAGATTGGCTTGTGAAAGAGAAAAAGAGAAAAAACCAGTTCCATTTATATCAAAATGTAGTAAATTGTAATGTAATAATATCTAATATAATAATATGGTGTGTGTCTATGTATGGCATACTTCTGTGTTGTGGATGGTTTCTTCCCTTGCTTTCTTACATTTGGTACTTTTCTCATTCTGCACATATCATAAGGAGCAATCTGATAGCAATTTTCCCTATTACTCACAAAGATTCAGCAAAGAAAGAAAGAACAATTTGATCAAAGAAATAAGAATTTGATAGTGATTGACAACTAATCCAAGTAGGCTATTTCTGGATCCAATCTGGGTCAGTCACCAGGACCAGACATTTTGTCTTCTGAGCTTTCGGACTCATGCGGGAGCCCAACCTGTGAGGAAACTTCACAGAGAAGTCCTGGTCTCAGTGACCGACCCAGATTGGATCCTGCAACATTATCCTGAGACACGTATATTCGCCTTCATTTGTGGGCCATTCCTGTTGTGCATTTGGCAACCTCTGATTTCTTAAACCTGAAATAGGGTTGATTTTAAGCTTCAAAATGTTAGGATTGCCAATTGTGAATTTATCATCAAAACAGATAATTTTATTACAGTTATAATCTCAATTAAACTACAGTGATACCTGCAGGCCCAAAGTGAACATCGCCAAAGGATGGGAGAACAATAGGGGAAAGAAGGGACTCTGTACACATAATTAAATTCACTTGTGAATTGGCGGATTCTCATCAATTGGATCTACTATATGATATTTTGATTGAATCAGCACGTAAATGTTTTTTATATGTATGTCTGTTAATTGAATTAATAAATAGTGCTTATTTTGGATTCATGTGTATATGGGAAGATTGCTCCAAAAATGATGTATTGTTGCATATGTCTAGCACTCATATATAATCAGAATAAATTCATATCAGATGTCAAGAAGCACTCTTTCCAAATACATTTTAAGTCTTGATGAATAAATAATGATCACACAAATTAACTGTGTTTATAATAATATGCTGACTCTGCACACCACTTAGAGAGGGCTGTAAAATGTAAGTCTAAGTGCTATTGCTAATGAATGTACTTACTCAGTGAAATTAATTTTTTACTTGTTTATGTTTAATCTTTTTGCTAGCTAAGTGAAGAAATCTGAATTTGTTTCTAAAAAAAATTAATGTTTATATGAAACCCAGACCAAGAAGATGCAGTCTCACTATATCTCTAAGCACAAAATGGACAATTAAAATTCATGTGACTTAAGCCGCTATGGATATTTGTGGGTTCTTACTATTTTATATTAAGGTGACCAACTTTTTTACAAAGAGAAGGAGGACACAAATAAATTGAAGAAAAAAAAGTGAGTCTAATGCGTGCGTGTATGCCGTGTCATGTTTCGGTAAGAAGTAAACAAAGCCACTTACGCGCGGCACACTCTCTCAAAACAATTCTCCTGTGCAGAACGCATGCGTCTCATAATTGCGTCTCACCGCACTGTACCGAGCCTTGACGAATCATTATGTCAAATACAAATACGTCACATCACACGCAACGGATCGGATCGGCATCGATCGAATACGGAGATTTACAGATTAGTCTTCAAATATCAAAAAGGAGGACATGTAGGAGGACATCTTTCGAGAGAGGACAGAACTTACAAAAGGAGGACTGTCCTCCCTCATGTTTATTAGAAGAGCTTTATTTTTAAATACTCCTACAATCAGTGGGAGCTTCTATTTATTCTACCCCACTTCAAAGTTTATTTGGTTTAGTCTAACAGAGAAAAAAATCCATTGCTTCTTTAGAGTTTAATAATTGAAATCTATATTTCTGCCTTAAAAGAAATATATATAAATATACTTCATTAAAGCTTTAATCTTGCTGAAATTGCAAACAATAATGTGTGTGTGAGAGAGGGAGGGAGAGAGAAGAAAGTGAGAAAGAAAGAAAAAACCCAGAATTTTAGAATAAACTGTTAATTTTTTAAAATGAAATTAGAAGTGTGAGATCATCAGCAACCACCACAAAATACAACGACAAAATGACATGTGCATTGTGACATTTTCATGTAAATCCTGCCTGTCCATACTTTTATCCCAGCATCTGTCACAATACATAAATTTCAATAATAGATGAAACTGGTACACATGTTGTGGCACTTATCCTTCCTTCGTCCTCCCACCACAGACTTCAATGACTGAAATGGAAGGTGAACAATAGTATGTGAGCTTGACAAACTAGTAGTATGGAAAAACATTTAAAAATTCTGGGCAGGGAATGAAAGAACTGCAATGAGCTTCATTGCTTCAGAGAAACAAATACCTTGAAGAATACCAGCCTAGGCATAAACCACAACATAGGCAATGCAGTCCTATATAAATTTATTCTGAGGTAAAATCCACTGATTGAAATAAAAGTTATATACATAGGCAAATGTGTATGGAACTGAGGCTGGATACTATGTTTATCCTGAGGTAAATCCTTCTATGTGCCAAGAGATTTGTTTCCAACTCTTTTAAGATTTGAGCTTCAGACAAAAATCACCCTAAAAATGTGCCTGGGAAAACAAATCCTCAATGAAGATTGAAAACCAAATAGAAGGTTTATTTCTCTTAAAAAGACTGTTCAATATCTGATCTCTCTTCAGGAGTAACTAACCTAAAGAATGGCTTGGTCATTGCAAGATTCTGTTCTAAGGATTACCACTTGCTTAAAATGATCCGGCTTGCTCCCTGACATCATCATTCTCCCCTCCCCCATAAATCTGTCTCTTGGATTCCCAGATTAGATTCCATAATTATTTTTGCATTTCATATTCCTCTGAAATAAAAAACTAGAGCTATTGACAAGAATCTGAACCACTCAGTATGCAGTATTTTACCAAACTTGTCCATTCATGTTCTTTCTTCAAAAATAAAATAAAATCCATAGTATCTAAATGCACAGCATTGCAATACAAGATAACATGTTTTTATGAGAATACATATATCTTATTTCATTCTTTGATAAAGTGACTAAACTAGTAGTATACTTAGATTTCAGCAAGGCATTTGATAAAGTAGACCACAACCTACTCCTTAGTAAGCTAGAAAAAGATGTAATTGACAACATCACCACCAGATGGATCTGTAGCTGGCTGGCAAACTGTACTCAACAAGTACCGTAGTCCTCAATGGCACTACATCCACATGGAGAGAAATAAGCAGTGGGGTACCACAAGGTTCCGTCTTAGGCCCAGTACTCTTGAATATCTTCATAAATGACTTAGATGAGGGAATTGAAGGGGAACTCATCAAATTTGCAGATGACACCAAACTGACAGGAGTAGCCAACACCCCAGAAGATAAACTCAGGATCCAAAAAGATCTAGACAAACTTGAACAATGGCCTCTATCCAACAAAATGAGTTTCAATGTGGAGAAAAGCAAAGTTTTACATTTAGGTAGGAAAAATCAAAGGTACAAGTACAGATTGGGTGAGACCTGGCTTAAAAACAATAACTGTGAGAAGGAGTCCTAGTAGACGATCACTTGACTATGAGCCAGCAGTGTGCAGCAGCAACCAAAAAATCTAATACAATCCTGGGTTGTATAAACAGAGGCATAGAATCAAGATCACGTAAAGTATTAGTACTGCTTTATAAAACCATAGTAAGACCATACCTGGAATACTGCAGCCAATTTTGATCACCATATCACAAAAAAGATGTTGAGAGTTTGGAAAAAATTCAGAGAAGAGCAACTAAGATGATCAAAGGCCTGGAGACTAAAACATACAAAGAACCGCTGCGGGACTTGGGTTTGGCTAGTCTAAAGAAAAGAAGAAATAGGAGAGACATGATAGCAGTGTTCCAGGGGGTCACGTTCACCAGAGGGAAGGATGAGAAACAATGGTTGGAAACTGATCAAAGAGAGAAGCAACCTGGAATTAAGGAGAAACTTCCTGACAGTAAGGACAATCAACCAATGGAACAGCTTGCGTCCAGAAATCATGGGCACTCCATCACTGAAGATTTTTAAAAAGAGACTAGACCAGTGATGGTGAACCTTTTAGAGACCGAGTGCCCAAAAACCGCTCTGCCCCCGCTTGCCCCCGAACCCCCCATTCCACCTCATTCCGCACCTGCCCTGCCCACCCACAGGCCCACCCACTGCCTCCAGGGCCTGCCGCAGTAGATCGCCCAGGCAGTCCTGCAGCGCCATGGCGGCCACACCCTCTGCCCACTCTGTGCAGTATCATATGCACGCGTTGGGGTGTGAGGGCGGAGTCTTTTCCCACTGCCCAGCTGTCACTGTGCTGCTCCATGCGGGCCACGTCTGCATGCGACTGTCCTCCAGGGGGGCTGCTGGTGAGGAGGGGCTGCAGGGGGAGGCGGGGCTGGGGCGACGGCGTGCGTGCCCATAGAGAGGGCTCTGAGTGCCACCTCTGGATGTGTGCCATAGGTTCACCACCACTGGACTAGACAATCACCTGTCTGAGATGGTATAGATTCTCCTGCTTGATCAGGGGGCTGGACTAGAAGACCTCCAATATCCCTTCCAGCTCTACTCTACTCTACTCCACTCCACTCCACTCCACTCCACTCCACTCCATTCCATTCCATTCCATTCCATTCCATTCCATTCTATTCTATTCTATTCTATTCTATTCTAAAGGTTTCATTAACCCCGGATGATATGGACAAAAAAAGAGAAAAAATTGATTTGGCCAATAATATATAGTTTCTATTAATGCTTTCCTTGTTACTTGGAAATGATGTTAAGCTTTCTATCTACATAATTTTCTTCATTAAAAAGTAGAGTCTTCTGATCCTTCTCCCCTTGAATTAATGTGGATTTTTTTATATTAGTCTTTTCAAAAACACGAGAAGAAAATTAAATGAGCAATGCTATAAATTATTTTTCTTATCTTTCAGGAATGTTTTTGCTGATGCATTTTGATTATGCAAGGACTGCTTTCTCCATATCATGATATTCTTATCCATATGCACTCGGCAGCAGTAAGGCAGGTGCTCTTGATGAAATCTACTATACCATCCCTTGATTCTCCCAAATTTTAAACAAATCATGCCCCCAGCTTTCTAAAAGTGTAAATTTGAATGGTAATATCAGAAACATAAAAATTGGTCCCTTTCTTTTCCCAGCAAGGATGAGCAAGCTGGCCCTTCCCCTTCATCATTGCCCTTGTAACTAGCAATATGCTAATTATCCTTAGAATAATTAAATATCTTGTGATTGCCAGTTGGCCATTGGTCCATTCCAGGTTTTTCTAGATTTAATGCGTGTCATCTCTGACACAGATTATTCTCCAACAGAATAATAAAGTTTTTAAAAAGTAAATTCCATGAAGTAAACCACCCTGACCATATATTACTTTAGGTTATAGATCTTTTTTTTTAAAACTCACATGCATTTCTATCCCACCACTCACATTCTTGTTTTAAAATAAGGGTAGACACAAACTTGAAACAATATTATTTTTAGCAATCAACACAGAAGTTGTCAATATTTCATATTTCAAATGTGTCATATGCCTATAACCATGACAGTGTTCTCAAATGCAGAGATTTAAAAGTGAAATAAAATACGGAACATAAACATCCCTTCCTTCCCTTCATAAAATCAGTTGCAAAACTACTAAAGGTGATGCTTCAACCTGCACATGTGCAAAGGAGCTTGTGAATTTGCCTTGCTCCTTTCATAAAAATGTGACGTCTAACTGGAGAAAGTGTAAAAGATGAGACTTCAGCCAGCCCATGTATAAACAAACAAGGTTTAAGAGGCCCCAGATTGCTTCTCATATTCTCTCAAAAAAAATCAAGAACTCTCTGCTATGCCTACATAGAATTCAAATTTAGGATAATCTCTGCCAGGACTTTGAATCAGGCATAGAGATTAGGCCATTTTCTATTCTGCCACTTCCCAAAAGATCCAAGAAGTTAGATAAGCAGAATTAGGAAGTCATGCATACAAAAAAAATATCCAACAGTTATTCATAATATATATTCCCCTGTACCTTGAGGTTAGTCCCATATGATCTGATAGATTAGACAGGACCCACATAACAATTAACAACTGTCTACCATTCCATACCAATTTTAACAAATTTAACAGTATTCTAATTATCTTTTGAATTTCTAGGAGGGTGCATATTTGTTAGCTATAATATATATAAGGTAGACGAGATAACTATGTACAACAGTTAAAACTGTATGTATTCCCATGGCTTTTTGCTATCAGATGTGAATAAACCACAGCAATAACTGTAATGCATAATTGTTTCAAGAACTATTGCAGCCAAAGAGTGCATTTCCTTGATTATTTTTTTAGAATTTGAGCTCTGAAAAGTAATCAAGCAATAGTCGATTAAAGAAACACTTTAATGTGGTTGACATGGTTCCTGCTAGTCTGCCATCTAAGCCACTTTGACTCAAAATTACACATTAAAATTGTACAAAAGCTGTGAACTTTATAAAAGCTTTCATAATTAAAAATAAGTAAAACAGCCTGGATTGTTTTTATTTGCTTAACACTACTACCGCCTGCTGGACAATTTGCTGAATATGTAAAACAATCACCAGTGCTAGTTTCCAGGATGTAAAAACTTATTCTTGGAATTATTTGCTTGTTAAACTGTGCAATGTACCCTCTTGAGTTACAATGGAGTACCAATAATGCAACAGATTATTCAGTGAACTGAAAAGCAAACAGAAATATTTCCCTAAAATGCTATGCTTATTTCACTAAGCTGTTTTCACTGCTTTCTAAGAATCTGGCTATTTTATTTATTTGTATGTATTAGATTTACATCCTGTTTTTATTACTTTATTACTTTATAAATAGCTCAAGGTGGCAAGCATATATAAAACTCCTTCCTTCCCTCCTATTTTCCCCACAACAACCCTGTGAGGTTGGGCTGAGAGAGAGTTACTGACTGAACCAAATTTACCCAACCGGCTTTCATATCTAAGGCAGGACTAGAACACACCGTCTGGAGATAGATGAGGCCATCTATGTCAAAATTGAACGGCCCTCTTTCAACAGAGAGGGAGGGATACAACATCATCTATCTCCAGTCTACAACACAGTCCTTTCAACAGTTCCAAGAAGGCTTCACACCCATTTGCACTACTCAAGTGACCCTGACGACACAGATAAGTCTCCAGGGGCTTCAATGACTCGCTAAAAGAATGCAAATGACCAGCTGTCTGCAAGGAGCATAGATCTTGCCATTCCCCACCATCCAATCAGAGCTGAAGAAGCTTCTTGGATGAGAAGCGAAATGTCTTCAAAGAAAAACAAAAAAGTCCAGTTTCCTCCAGAAAAAAACATCTTTGATTCAGCTTCTTAGGAAAAAAAATTCCCTTTCTCTCCCCTGGACAGCAACACTCTAAGATGCATTTTCTCTATATTCTAGTGGAAAGGGCTACATTTTGCATATACCTTGATATATCTTTGTGAATTCTATCTAGAACAAAACTTTACTTAGTATGGTTGTATCTCCATCAGGGAAGTATTTTAATGAAACAAGAAATATTTGTTTGATCTCTGCTCTTCTCATCTGTATTGACTCTAGTGCAGAGGTGTCAAGCTCAATTTCATTGAGGGCCGCATCAGCATTGCGGTTGTCCTCGGGGGGTGGGGCGGGAAGGTGTGGCTAGGGTGGGTGCAGCCTACTGGGTGGGCATGGCTGAAGTGGGTATGGCCTACTGGGTGGGCATGGCCAGCTCTACATCGTTTGCATCAAGGGTGCCTGTGGGGGCCTGGGCAGGAGTGGGACAGATCTGAGGGTCTCTGGCAGAAGGGCGTGGGACCAGGGCAAGCGCCAACGCATGGTCCACTGGAAGACCCTGCTGAAACCCCTCCCCCAGAGCCCATCAAGCCGGATATGTGAAGTAGGCAAGGGCCATTTGCTGGCCACTTCCAGGCGATGGTGCATTTCTTCATTCCTCACAAAGGGTGACACCTCCCCAGGGTGTGCCCAGGAGGCGGGGCCAATGCGGCAGGGGACTGTCCCTTGCTGTTTCCAGACGGCCTTGTGGAGCTAAGACTGAATGCGTTTCAGCATAGATGGCCACCACAAAATTGTACATTGGCTCCCAGACAGCCTGGGCCAGGGCCAAGGCAGCGGGAGCCGTTCCCTCACTGTTTCCAGGATAGCTTCACAGGCCACATGAAACGTCATGGGCCACATCTGGGTCCCGGGCCTTGTGTCTGACATGTCTGCTCTAGTGCATTAGATGTCCCTGAGAGTTCATCAAAAATCTTTTAGTCAGACTATAATGTATATGACCAAGAACCTTCCATATGGTTCAATTATTACATTAAAAAGTGACCTCCTGTTTTCCTGATTAGCTACATTTGTTAACCACAAAGTCTTCTTAAAAGCTGCTTGCATATGGAAACTGGAATATCTCCAGATCAATTTCAGTAAAAACTTTGCTCAAACCATTGCCTGGTTATGGAAGTGATCTAAGTGAAAAATATATTCACAGTCTGTTATTATTTAAGGAGTCTCGTGAATGCAAATGAAATATTCCCAATATGCAAAAGAACAATAACAACATGCTCTGTTACAAAACTTTTAATATACTCTATGCTGATAGCCATTGCCTGCTTGTGGAGGAAACCAGTTTAATTCTTTTTACCACAATGTTGGAAGAATATTATGATAAAAAAAAGATTCTCCAGAAAATTCTACAGCTTTATGTAATGCTAGGTGACACTCTTGAGAAATTTAGAATTACAATTAATTGAATTTTCCAGAGTAAATATAAATTGAGCTTAATTCAAAATAAAAAAGACATTTTGATGTAGTGGTTAAAAGGACCAAGTTATAAACATGAAGGCTATGATTTCAAGTCCTGCTTTACACACAAAGCCACCTGGTGACCTTGACTAGTCTCTCTCTCTCTCTCTCTCTCTCTCTCTCTCTCTCTCTCTCTCTCTCTCTCTCTCTCTCTCCCCCTCCCTCCCTCCCTCCCTCCCTCTCCTTGCCTAGAAAACTGCAGGTCTACTGGATCAATGATACAGAATAAAATCTTGTAAGAGGTATTTTATACGTATAAACAGAAATATGCGGGAGGAGATAGGAAGGCAATTGTGTAATAGGCAGAATTCTTGCTAATAGAATGCTAACTGGGATGAGGTGAGGGTACAAGAAAGAAAGGAGAAGACATTATGATTATGAAGATGCAGGTTATATGTGAGTTAGATTACAAGTTCCTTATCAATTAACACTGGTAATTTATTAAAAATCCATTGTTTGTTGAGATCTTCAGAGATAGCCTGAAACTTTTTGATATACATGAAATCAGCAATATCTTCCCAATATTTCTGTCAAGTTTTCTTTTTCCAATATTGTTATTCTGAAATCTGTAATGGAGTGTAATAAAATGTTGAAATACTGTTGTTTTTTACAATCCTTATTTTCTGAATAGCTCAATAGCTTCAATCAATGAATGTATTATACTCATGATGGCAAAAAGGTACATAAAGTGTATGTATAAGTAACTGTTGGGGTTGCAAAATAAATGCATTTATTGTATGTAAAAGTAACAGTTGGGGTTGCAAAACAAATGGATTTGGTGTAAACTAGTTGAGGATTTGCAGAAATAAGAAAATTATTTTGAATGTACACATTTGTATCAGGAGAAAGAAGCAGGGGAAATAGGATTCTTAGGTGTTAATACCAGTTCTCCGGCACTGCCTTTTAGACACTACTTGATCAGATAATCCATTCACCACAAAGCAGCTCTCTTGAAGCCCAATCCTTCCAGATGATCTGGTCTCTTGTGGTTTCAAAGCTCCCTAAGAGCTCCAGAATTCTTGTAGACGTATTTCTCACCCAATGCATCTTCCAGGTTAGTCACCTATCAACTCCAAGGCAGTTTTAGTATACTCTGGCCAAAAGTATAGTAGCTTTAAGGATTCAGATAATTAGTATCTTTGAAGTCATTAGCCAGATAGCTATCTCAAATGCAACTCTCAGTTGTTGAGCTGGCAGAAAAAAATGCACTGGTGGAAAATTTGCTGTCCTAAGAACTGAGCCCTGTTAGATCTCATTGGCGGCCAATGGATGGTGCTGTTGTTACAGTTACTTACAGAGGGCATTAAGGAAAGGCATCATTTGGATTCCTTTGGCTTCATTTCCTTCCACTTCATGAGAAAAACCATCAATCTCCTTAACATCTGGAGGGAACTGAGTTCATGTAGGCAAGTGCTTTGAATGGTGGACTTAACCACTTGTGGCCTAAGGGTGAAGAGGAAGGCATGAATTTAGAACTGTTGTGTTCTACTCCAGTAATTGTAACAAGTATCTATGCTTTCAGTACTACTACTTACATTGTACAACTCCTCCTGGCTTCACTGACAAAGGATTCTAGGAAACCAAGCAACCAAGAACGTCCTCCTGCCTTTTCTCCGTCTGCTTGGGAACAGCCTATCATTCCTAGGGGGATCCTTGCTGTAACAGTAGAGGTGAATTCTCTGAATTTCAAAATAGCCTCCCTATAGCTGACCGGCATCTGGCCTCCTCCAATCTATGGGATAATCTACACTGAGACCATCACTTCAAGCATGCTTAGGAAAACAGCTTGGCTTTCTTTATCTGAAAATTCCTCTCCTGCGAAGGCTGCAGATTCCAGCCGGCCCAATGTATTTCTGTATCAAGATCATGGGACTTTAGAATCCCCTTAGGTTTATTTTGCCTTCTGGATTGCCAGAAGCTGCCATTTGCTTACCTGAATAAAAACACACTGAACATTTTGAAATAACGTGAGTGTGGAATTGCATTGGCTCCCACTAACACTGTTCACCCAGAACAGATGCAAATGTTTATTAGCTAGTGTGAATCTCAAAATTCATCAGTTATTTTTTTTTCTCCCTCTGTATTCCTTAACATTTAATTACTGCACCACGGAATAAACTTAGAAAGGTGATTTCATCCTAGGGCCTTCTCCTGCAGTTCAACGAAGGAGTCATGGAGGAAAGTGCCCAGCAACCTAAGATGAGGGAACAGGCCCACAACATCCTAAAATTACCAATACGAACTGGGCAGACCCAGCTCCTGGCCAAAAATGCCATGACCTAACATATAAAAATGGTTACTTGTGGCATGTTTGTGTTACAGCTAGGGAAACATAAGGATGAGTCCTCATATATTTAGAGCTGCAAGGCTAACATCTTCTCCAGGAACTATATGAATCAAATCCATTCATTCCCAAAGTGTTTTACATTCCCTTTCCTCCTTTTTTTCTTTATGCACCTCTTAATATCATGCAAAAAAACAGAGCAACCTGCCTAATAAATGCAATAATCCAAATTATTCTTCCTCTCTCACACAAATATACAATTAGAAGTGGGATGCCTTCAATCACAGGGTTTTTGGGGTTCTCAAGTGGGAACACAGGGCACAATTTCTTTAAAGCACCAGGCTTAGAAACTCTGGGCAGATAGACTCTTCCAGAAGCACTGGGATAACACAAGAAAGCTGTTTTCTAGACAGGGAGGAGCATGTTTCTGCTTTAACACGATCTACTTGGTCTTAACAGCCATCTTCTCAGTCTATCTCATGGAGGAAGTGGAATCCTAGTTGATGATACTTATGAAACAAGAAATCTATGTCTTATCTAGCCTAAGGAACACATCTCTGAAAAATGAGTCTTAATAAAAGGGGTAGGTTTTATATGTAAATAGCACCTGTCTGCATACCCACATGGAACTATTAAGTACCAGGTAGTTATGAAATGCTTAATGGACATCTCTGTTGAAGAAACCAGGAGTTTCATTTTATATAGTACCTTAATCCAGGGAATGGCATAGTGGAGAACTGTAACCACTTGAAAGGACTTCTTCCTTGTGTTTCTCAATGGTGAACTATTCATGTTGCATGGCAAATCAATTCTGAAACTGAGAAACTACTTGCAGTTTTGTAGAACTTTCACATCAGAAGACATGGGAAAACCTACTGGATATCACCTGTGCATACTCAACAGTAAGTAAATTTGTTAAAATCCCAATAATTGAATTGAGGGAAGCAATCAAGTTTTTGATTGTACATCCATTTATCGTGGTCCAATATACTGGAATACATTTATAAGTTATGTACAACTGCTCGTTTATTCCTGACTGCTTGATAATATTTAGTTGTGATTCTTCAAAATATTTATCTTTGTCTCAATACCATGCTGTGTTCATTTTAAATTGTGACAGCTTTGTGT
Organism: Protobothrops mucrosquamatus; assembly: GCF_001527695.2. Taxonomy (NCBI): domain Eukaryota; kingdom Metazoa; phylum Chordata; class Lepidosauria; order Squamata; family Viperidae; genus Protobothrops; species Protobothrops mucrosquamatus. The sequence goes on along the minus strand of NW_015386668.1, from coordinate 129,087 downwards.
TTTCTTTAAAATAAAGTGTGTTTTAAATGCTACCTTTGGGTCAGTGGACTGAATTTTTCAAGATAAAGGGAAATTTACTGATGAGACAAGTTCTTCATAAGCAAAATCAAAGGTCAAACTTTGTATTATGTGCCTCTTTTTAGAGCCAACTTTTGTAGTAGACTGTGGGGCACTAAGAGATGTTTCAGAAGTTTCCAACTATGAACTGTTGTTTAAAAATCTGTATTATGATTGTTTTCAATATTGCAAAATACATTTCATAGAAAGCCACATGCATTTTTCATATAAATGTTAGAACACTTTGAATCATTTATAAGACAAATGAATTAGCTGTAACAAGAGCAGGGTTACTCAAATTTATTTCTAGGCTATAAAACAGTACATCAAAACACTCTATTGAATCAGGCCTTTTTTAAAACAGTATTCAGCATCTGTATTTCAAAATGCAGCATAAAACTGATGCAGGTTTTACTAAATCTTTAATTTACCAGAATTAATGCAGAAACCAGATGGAGTTCATTAAATATATACATTCAGGATTAAAAATAAATCCCTCAACACATCCAGAAAGAAGTTATTTCAATATTTGGAACTGAGAAGCTTTAGAATCTTCTTTTGAATACTTAAAAATAAAATAAAATCTCCTACTTTAGTGTCATCAATCTCTCATATATTCCCGTTAATAAATTGTCAGAACTGCTTGGGATTTTGAAGTGAACATTATACAATTTTCCAGTTAAAAACTCACAATAAATGATTTTGCAACAGCATTTAATAAAGCCCTGAATAATTAAGAATCACCTTAGCTATATCACAAAGTTATGCATTAATATTATTGCCTTCTCTAATGATTAAGCAACCATCTTCTCTAGAATATGTGTCCTGTTTTATTTAAAATATTGTTCCATTCATAGAATGTTAAAACATAATTAACACATTTATCTATGTCACTGCATTAATTATACAAAAAGTAAAACAATTCCACAGTACAGTTATTCAATCAAAAAGGTTTCACAAAAATACGTGGGTTGTTTCTGAGGAGTTGAATTACAATCAGTGGGCAAAATACTGACAAACATGTATCTCTATTTTAAACTTTGTTCTAAAAAGAAAATGATCCTATGGTACTCCAAGCCTCAAAGTGCTATAACTATAGAATATACCAGCACCTGGAAAGCGTAATATAACAAATTCTGCTAAGGCAAGCAAAATACATCAACTGATAGGCGTGTATGAGAGATTATACATCTGCGTGTGAGAGAGTGTATTTATGTATTCGTAACTTCCATTTTCCTCTGTCAAATTATTTTAACAGTGTTTATACTTTAGAAAGAAGTCCTGATTCTGGAGCACTTGCTTTAATGAGGTTCTGGATTTCTTTGAATTTGGGATGATCTTTGTCAGCTATCAGCTGCAGCAATATAGCTTCACTAGTGGTAACAATAATCCCAGTGCGAGCAAGGCGCTGGAAAAACAAAACAGACAACTAAAGCCGATTATCTGCTGAGAAACATTTGAATAATAAACCCACAGATTTTACATTTCTTCATAACAGTGCACTATAATTTATCTTAAAGAAGAAATCCAACTGTTTTGAAAATAATTTCAGGTCTTTGAAATCACATTTTATATTAATAATACGACAATAGATAACAATTATATGTAAACTAATAAATAAATAGCTTTGAGGCAAGGCTTTCATTATCCAATTGTCATTTTTTCCTGTTCCTTCACAGAATTTTATGGGGGTCTGGATTGTAATATCTTCCAGTTATACCCCTCCTGCATTATCCCATTTCTTTGTCCATTTTGTTTTTCACAAAGAATATATTGAAAAAGTTAAATGCTGAACAGATGCAGTGATTTGCACATTAAGGCATCACAAATTAGTCACATAGTTGATAACAGACAATTCCTTATGCCCTTGATGAAATAAATGAAGCTCAGGATCAAAAAGATACCTCTTATGTTATATTCATCTTTGTGTCTGTATTCTGAGAAATCTGTCCCATAAAAAAAACATGTTTTTCATATAACAAAAAGACAGGAAGAGATTGGAGTTTCTTTCAAAAATCTTAGCAGAAAGTTAATTCTAGTAATTGTATTGTGTATCATTCTTGATATTTTATAATTGTTCTAAATTGCTTTGGGTTTGGGGATAAAAAAGAGAAGTTGGAAAAAAAATTCAGTATTTTTTTTAAAAAACCAGAATAACCGAACTGCTTTTGACAATAATCAATATATATGGTAGCCCTGTTGCTCTTGAATGCTCTATCCCCAGAGGTCTGGAAGACTTCCTACAATTTAAGAATTCAGGAAAGTGGAGAAAATGTTGATATTTCTTGGGCTTCTGGGGCATGGAGGTGCCTTATTGCTTTTAATTAGACTTGTTTTTTAATTATTGAATTATATGTTTATGTAAGCCATCTGAAGTTTTTAAGATTAAAAGGAATACATATCTTTGCAAATGAATAAATAGTGATGACAACCACCAAATATATGTTACAATAAAATGGGCTCAAAAACAAAATGAAGTACTTTACAGCAAAGTAATATTCATTATTATTCATCTGATAATACTCTGGATTCCATGCAAGTAGTAAGCTTGCTATTCCTGCCCACTTGAAAGAACAGCTCTACAAGCATGTCATTTATGTGTAATGTAAGACTGGCAGCTGAAATATGAAATATTCAATACATCATGAAAATAGTTAATGAAATAGTGCATACTTGAAGTTGATAAAGAAAATTACAGAACCGTGATAGCGCTGTAGGTTTCAAGAACACTTGCCTGTGGTACATATAACCTAATCTGTGGATAGATAATCTTTTGGACCACCTGAAAATCTATATTAAGAGTTTTTGATTATCATATATGTGAGGTATATCTATATAAATAAAAATGTAAATGTTCGTTTGTTCAAAATCTTAAATCTCCGAACATTCTTCACCGATTGCTTTGAAATTTTGACACAACGTTGCATTCGAATACCCGCGTGTTTTTATATACCTATATTATATAGATGTCACACCTGTGACAGGTAAAAACATTTTTTGAAAAACAGCGCCATCTGTTGGACGTAAAAGCAACACACGCTTTTACCAGACTGAGGCACAGCAACACGTGGCTGGGTACAGCTAGTTTAAAATAGATTTTATTTATGTTTTGTAAGATTGATTTCTCTCCCAAAGCAGAAAAGATAGCTGAAACCCTTTATTTTAGTAAACCAGTAGATTGTATTCTAGAAATTGTTTCATGTTTTCTATGCTACATCAGGTTTTCTTTGAATGTATTCTCTTTTCATCATATTTTTAATTTTCAGTTACTGTTACCAAAGAAATCAGTAGAGACTGTGTGAATGCTAACAATGGTAGAGAAGTCATATATACTGTTTTAAGAAATAGAAAAAATTTTTTCCTTTCTTGTGCAATAGAAATATTTGAAGCTACAGGAATATAATACTTATAATTGTTACAATCTAACAGTGACTGAAGCCAATCTCACATAACTATCTAATAAAATTACCTCCAGAGCAAACATTCTGTCCATCATACTTCTTGAAGAGGTTGCATCGGCCACAATATGAACTTCCAAGCCTCTGCCTACTAATTCCAGCGCTGTCTGCTGAATACATACATGAGTCTTGAAGAAGAATCAAAGTAAACCATATCAGCAATTATTACATTTACAAATGACATTTTACCTTTATTTCAATAGTAATGCTGCTGTAGGAAAACTGCAAATATGAGGAAAACGAAATACTTACTTCTACTCCAAATAAAACAACACTGCGGATTCCAGGTATCTCTGCTATAGCAGCCTCAACTTCAGGCAACACCATAGAAAACTTTGTTTTGGGTAAAACAAGTTTAGCGCCAGTTAAGTCAATCTCTTGAACGGTGCTTCCAAGACCTTTAGGATACTGTTCAGTTACAATGACTGGGATTCCTAAAACCCGTGCACCTTGAAGCTGCAAAGATAAAAAACAGAAAAATGAAACTGTTTTATTTAAACAATAAAATATCAATAATAGTACAATTAAAATAGTGACAGTTAGAACAATTAATCAGTAGAACAACCTGCCTCCAGAAGCTGTGAATGCTCCAACACTGGAAGTTTTTAAGAAGTGTCTGGACAGCCATTTATCTGAAATGGTAGTATATAGGGTTTTCTGCCTGAGCAGGGGGTTGGATTAGATGACCTCCAAGACCCCTTCCAACTTTGTTATTATTATTGTTATTGTTATTATTATTAGAAACAAATAAACATACCAATCGTTGGCTTACGCTGATAATATCTCCAAAATACTTGATAGCAGGTCTGAATCTTTCTTGCATATCACAACAGAAAAACACAGTGCTAGATGGTGTGAGATTGCCCAACGTAGTTATCTGAGATAAAGAAAGAAAGGAATAATAATAATTATGGATGTCATACCATTTTCCTCAAAAATTGTCTCATTGTTCTCAATTAACTTACATTCAAGGAGATATATGCAGGATCCCTCTGTTTAAATAGAAATATTTTAAATGGGTGGAAACCATACTATTTTTGTTCAGTAGGATATTTAACCCTATCTTAGAATCACATATTTCCATGTTAATATTTTCTAATTCATAAAATCTCTCTTTTAAAACCAAGCTGCCGTAGTAAGGAAGGCTATTGTTTGTGAAAGAGAAATCCAAACTTCCTTCAAATGTGTGAAGATAGTAATATAGCAATATGATTTTGGTAACTTTATCATTATCTTTGAAATGCATGAATCAGATGAATCCAACATTTTGGGATTTAAATCAATATTTTATTTATTGATCAGATTTTTTTTTAAAAATCCACTGCAAGCAAGTTAACTATGGGGGCTAAATATAAGATACTGCATGAAAATTAAATAATAAAAAAGATGCTTTCATATATTACAAGTGTGTTGCTAAGGCGCTTTGAAACCAAAGCTTACTTTTCTAAGTTTAGCAATTCACTGTTATTCAAATATGACTGTTGAAATGTATTTATCTTGTTTTTTCATGAATGTTTTCAAGTGAAATGCTAAATCCAAAGCATTGTGATATAGAGTGACTGAGGTGCTAAACTGCAATGATTCAGGTACAACTCTTAAGATGGGAAATAGAAATCTAACAAATGAATGTGGACAGAGGAGCATGTTTTCCTATCTCAAAGAAAGTTCAGGGATCCTCCAAAAAAGCATTTCACATAGCATGAAGAGCTGCTGCCAGAAAAAAAAAATCCACTCTCTTTCATATGTAACAGTGATTATATGCATGTGAAAATTATTGATGCTCATTATCACTGTTTGCCTCAATACATTTTTCTTATTTCCTGATCATCATTTTTCACTTTGGAATAATTCACATTCTATTCTGACAAGCCATTATAAAAGTGACCTTTATGATAACTAAGTTCTGTGACAGCTGAACAGACTGAAAATATGTTCATATTAACTTGGAATATATTTTATGAATTTCAATGAAGGAAGGCATTCCTAAAAATGTGTAGGCTAATTAGAACATTTCGGTTGCAATTCTAAGCTAACATATTTCAGAGTAGGCCTGATTCAATTCAAATGGACTTTTGTTTGAGTATACATTCACATGCTCAAAGTTTAACTTCTGAAGAAAGGACAAGCAGAATTGAAGTATTGAAGTTTCACATGCATAAATACATAAAGTAAACTGTACTGTTTTATGTCTGGTTTGTTTTTCTATTTTAAGTTCTGGCCAACATCAAAACTGATTTCATTATATATAACCAGTCAGTAGAACTTGAAGATGGTCTATGAATTCAGAGAACCAGACACTGACTATTCTAACATGTCTTGGGTATTTTTCCCTAGTTAAATTCTTAAGAAACTGGAAATAATATGATTATAATAATTTAAATTTATTTTAAATTTAATTTGTGTTATTAATTAAATCATTATTTCACAAACCGTACTTAAACAAAGTGTATCTGCAACAAGCCAACGAGCAAAATCAAAGGGAAATGTATGTCATACATACTGTATATTGTATATTTGTCTTCCAAGTTACTGCAAATTAAGACATTCATTTTAAAACAATACCAAGTACTTCTTTATGCAACTCTGAATGTAAGCATGTAGCTATTACAAAAAGCAGATATCTAAAGGCAGACATCTATTACAAAATCTAAAAATGCTATAGAGTGTAATTTAGTCCATGGAAGAAGAAAAAAAAGGATTGAAAAAGAACAGATTTTCCCTGTTTAACACATATAATCTACAATATTCCCAGAATTCCTCTCAAAACTGCTGAACTGTAGTATTTCGAGGAATAGAAGATATGACTTTATTAACGTCATTACTTCATTTATTAACTGCAATGTAGTAACAGTATTCAAAACAATTAAATCAAGATTAAATTTTGTTCCAGACCTGGCTATTTGTAGTCCAGTCTCTAGTAAAGCCAAGTAGAGTCCTCAGCTTTAATATTATGCACCCCCTTTTAAATAGAGAAAGGGGCTCTTTAAAATAAAATTTAATTTTAATCCTTCATTTAATTCTCTCTCGACTTCTGTTCTTGTTGCTGCTTCTTGTTTGCTCTTTTTTGTGTAAACATTCAAAGGCTAAATCTAGCCCTTGACCCAAAAAAGTTTGCATATCCCTGAGTTTTTTTAAAAAAATTCCAGCCAAATGAAACTTCTTTGAGGGGTATTAAATATTCAAAGTGTAGCACTTTCCCACCAAATGCAAGAATACACAAAGTGTCCTGCTTAAGACTGCAATCTTAAAATGATAAATTCTTGAATCTTTTTTGAAATATAGACTCATTTTTTTAAAATGTAAAACAAATGCTATATATATAAAACACCAAAACAAAATAGAATGATTTTTTATGACTGATATACTTATAAAATGTAGATATTGAAAATGTATCTACATCAAGTACCAATACCACTGTCACATTTTAGCAGAAGTCAAGGTTCAAGTGAAAAAAATAATGCTTTAACAATAAATCCCAAGGGCTAAAAATTGGCTTAAAAGAGAAAGTGACCAGTTTTTTGCATATCAGATCTCAAGAGTCAATCCCCAGCACAGAGTACTCTTGCTACAGATTTCTATTGGAAACCCCCATGTTTTATAACATTTTATAGCCTCACTTAAACATCATGATGGCAATGTCAAGCCTATCTGATATGGCACAACAGTGATGACTGAATACTGCTGATAGGGCAGAACAATGATGGCTGTTGAATAATGCTGACTGATGTTACTAATGAGGAAATACTAACAGTGGCTTTCAAGTTCTTAAATATAACATAAAATGTCCTTGCTCATGCTCTATACACCATGAGGAAAGTTTTACTCAGCCTGAAGACTTCTAACTGCAGTCCAATGCCATCTCTTCTCTCCTTTACTCCATTTTATAAAGATTTCCTAGAATGGCATAGGATAGGAGATGAACATTTCAACTAGGGTAACTTCACAATTTTCCATACCCGCTATCCTCTGTTGATCTTATTTCAATAATCAGCAGCACTGGAGCTCTAAAGAACAACACATGTTATCACATAGAGATGCTTACTTGCTGTAAAATTTAAATTTATTTATTTAATTACCCATTTCCGTTGGAGAGGGTCTCTGGACAGTGTACAATTACCAACAATAAAATCAAACATTAAAATCAGAATAATTTAGGATTAAAAATTTTAAAATTATAAAAATATTATAAAATTTTCAGAAGGTAAGGAATTCCAAGGCGCGAGATTAACAGTTGTTAATACAGGCGGCAAGGGGAGGGGGTTGTCTCTGTGGGCCTCTGTGTCCCCCACACAAGGCTACACAGCCAGGTTTTGACCCCTTTGCGGAAGTCCAAAAGACTGGGGGCTTTCCTCACCTCCAAGGGCAAGATGTTCCACAATGCAGGGCAGCGGTTGAGAAGGCCCTCTTCCTGATTTAAAATGGAACCTAGTAACAGCATAACATTGTAAATGTTATAAAGATATTTGGGTGTTTCAAAGTTAGTGTTTAATCACTGATAAAGAGATAGATGTGCTATGTAACAGGAATTTATTTTCATGCTCTGATAATGAGAAGCTGAATAACCGAAGCTACCTGTATTTATTTTTTGGAACTTCTAAAATACTCAATTACAAACATTTCCTTTGGTTCATATATTTTGCGCCACATGTAGTCCTCGACCTATGAACATTCCTTCGGCGATCGTTCCAAGTTACAATGGTGCTATGCAAATGGTTGTTATGATTTATCCTACGAGTTCCAGCCATCCCAGCACCCCCAAGGTCAGGTGATCACAATCTGGGCACTTGGCAACCTATTCATACTTATGACTGGTTGTCAAGCACCCTTTAATCACATGATTATCATCTGCAAACTTCCCTGCCAGCTTCCCCCAAAAGTCAATGGGGAAGCTAGCAGGGAAGTCTCCCCAATCCGTGCACCACCCCAGCCCCTCTGCGCTTGTGCCGTATCAGCCACATGTACACCCCTCTGCACCCTCAGCAACCTATACTGCTGACCCATGTGATACTTCTCGTGCACCCTACCTCCCACAGTGCCTCTTTTGAACCTCATTGCACCTTCCCTTGCACACTCGCACACCCTCATGCCACACCTCTCACATACCCTTCCCCACACACCCTTGCTCCTTGCCCCACCCAGTAGCAGCCGCCTACCTGCCTGAGGGCCTGGGACTTGCAAGTTCCTGTCAGCTTCCCCACTGATTTTGGTTGTGAGAAGCTGGCAGGAAGTTGCCTTGCCTAACAACTTTGGGGATTCAGTTAATGACAGCAACCAGCAACAAAGATTGCTAGATTATGACTACCGTGCAGAAGTGCTTTAGGCTATCAGGACGGACAATTTCTTTAAAGGCTTAAAGGCATTCCAGTAGCCTGGAATTCCACCAGCCTCAGCTGGTGGGATCAGATGAGATCAATAGCAGAATTACGAAACAAGTCCAATAAAATCAATGGGACCAATTCATGCGGTTTAATTTGGATGTTCAGAGCTAGGAAATCCCATTCACAAGGCACTTCAGCCAAGATCACCTTCTATGGCAAACTACCATTCCCTCCATCATTTATAATTGTCATTAAAATGTGATCTGGGAATACTCAAGCTTTATCCAACTTCGTCCATTGGTACTTTCCTGCTACCATTAAAACTGGAGGAAAATCAGTTTTATTCAGATTATTAAACTCGACGTTCCTCTTGCTGAATATTCTGAACAAGGAGACAGTAGAGATGCCATCCTTACATAGAGATGATTAGGTTTCCTAAGCAGAGAATGGAACTCTTCTCTGCTGCCTGCCTCACTCCCCTCCTGGATCAAGCACAGATCTTCTCCTCTGCCTACTCCTCTCTCTTTACCTCCACACTGGCTAGACAGCACAGTATTGCCTAATCAAGTGCAGATCCTTCCAAGGGTTAACCACAGTTGCTGTTATTGGAGATAGTGGTGGAGTTCTCCTTAAAGCACAGAGGGCAAGGGTTAAGGGAAGATTCAACTAAGGAAAGAGAAGCAGGAAAAATGAATGATCTGTACTTTCCTGGGGGGGGGGTGCGTGCCAAGAGAGAAAGAAGCAAAATGAGATGAAAAATGAGGTCACAAAGCAATGGAGGCTGAAATCACTGTAGCAGGAGTTAATGCTGGGCCACGCAGAGTGGGAACAGCAAGCTTGCAGAAGTGACTGTGCCCTTGAATTGGCTGCAAGGCAAATTTCTGATCATCCCCACAGCCAACCAAGAAATGGCCACGATAGCTCAGAAAACCATTGCTGGGTGGGAGAAGATGGTCCTGTAGCAGATCACTGACCTCCCGGTTCCTCCTCACACAGCACAGAATGGTTATTCAGCATAGAAAACATCACTTTCTTGCTGGATCAGCTTGACCAGGTTTTAGTCTGCCTCAGCAATAAACTAGCAATGAAGTGGAGCCTCTGTAAAAGTTAGGGGGTAGGATTAGAAGACCTCCAAAGTCCCTTCCAACTGTTCTTCTGTTAACATAATAGGTCCTACACCCCTCCCCTCCCCTCCCCAAAAAAGCAGGAATGAGCTCTTTAAATCATTATAAACATTTGTTATTATTTAGTGCTGGCAGCCAATGAATTGGGTTTAACCAATGTATTGAATAACACCCTGTTGAATAACACACTGAATAACCAGTGTTGTATGGACTAACACAAACCAGTGTACAAGCTGGAAAGGTTTTATTTTTAAAATGCCCAAGACCAAAACCATGTTTTACTTCGTGTCACCTGTGTTCACACAACATGCATATTAATGATTGTTCCAATTCTCAGGATTCACAACCGATGGAAACATAATCAATGAAGGAGAATATTTGTAACTCATGATGATGTTACCTAGTTAGGGTAATGAAAGGTCTGCAAGCAAGCAAGCAAGCAAGCAAGCTCAGAGAGCACCAAGGACCCCCTCATGGAAATTTGAGCCAAGATGGATTGATTCAACACACTAGGACAAACTGTGACTGGCTATTTTTAATGGTTCAAGGTGTTGGAACGCAACTGTGGTGCAAACCAACCTATGCAGCCATTTTGTTAGGGGAACCAAAACTTGACTTGCAGAAGGTGCGCAGGCTGTTCTCCAAAGCGCAACGTGGGTGTGGAAGCCTCCCACTGGGCGCCAGATGGCAAGAGGGCCTTCGCTTCAATGATCGAGCCACTTTTCCAAGGCGGCGCTGTTCTTGCATTCACTCGGAGATACACAAACACACACACACACACACACACACACACCCGTGCACGCCAGGGCGCGCGCGCCCTTGCTCTTTTTCGCCGTCACCCACCTGAATCTGCAGGGGCACGAGGCGCAATTTGCACCGCTCGTTCACCAGGAAGCCCTTGGGCAGGTCGATGTATTGGCTCCACTCCTCCGAGAAGAGCTGCACAACGAACTTGCGGTGCATGTCGAGCTGGTCGCCGTAGAGGTTCAAGAACTTCTGAATTAGCATCTCGTAGCCGGAGCCATGAGGCACCGTCGAAGGCCTGGCGAAGACCGAGAAGCAAAAGAGCACCGGCACAGAGCCAGAGGAGCCGGAGCCGCCGCTCCCGCCGCCGCCGCTGCTGAGCGGGAGAGGAGCGACGGCAGCTGAGGCTTCCGAAAGCTGCTGCTGCCCCGCCGCCGCCATGTTCGTGGGCAGCCGCTCCAGTTCCGCTCCGCCGCCGCAGCTCCTCCTCCTGTCGCCGCCGCCGCCGCCTGGCCAGACGGGAGGCGCCGGCGGCCCCCAATCGCGGCTTCTGCTCCTCCTTCTCACCATAGGAACCTGTCCTGGGAAGGGCAAGGCACCACCAGGTGGGGACGCGGAAGGGAAAAGGTCGCTTGAAATGAGAAGCAACCTGGCCTGACTGATGCGCAGACAGGCGGACACCTGCCTGTAAAGGCAGCGGACCGGGACGGCAATGAGACGCTGTCGCTGTGAGCCGCGGCGCTTCTGAAAAGGAGGTTTAGATGAGGGGGCGGTCTCTTAGGGAGGCCAGACTGCCACTCCTGCCCGCTCCCCCTGCTCAAAAGGGGCCATCCCAGCTGTGCCCGGCAGCTGTACCTCCAGCGCATGTAGTGAACCGAGAAAAAGGAATGGTGTAGATAGTGATGCGAAGCAGAGAACCATACTGTCTCCTTTTTTTTTTAAAGACAGCTTACAAAATAAACTTCAAGCACAATTATTAAAATAGAACCCAATGACAAATTACTGCATAGATCCAAACGTTCCACATAACTTGGTTGCACTTTGAGATGATAAAATTGCCCGCTGCTGAAAATGAACTAGAAGAATTCCAAATTAACGTATTTCACGAATGGTATTTGTCAGTTGGATGGCTGTAAGTTTGGCAGAACTGATGATGCCAACCTAGGCTCGGTATGTCCTGGGCCTTTTCCACACATAACTAAGACACCGGTTAATCTGTGAGCCAGTCAGGTAGCTTTCATTCTCCTAATGGTGCAAGCAAAGTGAAAATGTTTCCTGCATTGACACTGAAATGCAATGGAGCAACTTCCCCTTGGCACTTGTGTGCGCTGCTGGAGCCAAACATATAAGTACATTGCCACTCTTTTACCAAATTGTTTAAATAGATTGGTTATCACCTATCCTTTCCCCCAATTAGAGTTAACACGTGAGCATTTCACCACTGTGCTTGCCAATCTTTTTTGCTCTTGTGAAAAACAAGTTTGGTAGGGAGAATCCACTGCTGTTTGTTCTTCCCACAAGCCAGGCCGTAATGAGCATCAGGAGGATGGTAATGATGAGGGCTTCAGGAAGTGCAGCTGGGTAGAAACACCCATCAACAATGCTACTGTTTTAATGAAAATAGATGAGCTTGAAGAAAGCAGAGTCGATAGAGCAGAATGTATGTTACTGTATTCATTACATTTTTTAATTTATATCTTGCCTTTATTATTATTATAAATAACTCCAGACAACAAACATGTCCAAAACACCTTCCTATTTTCCTCACAACAACCCTGTGAGGTGGGTTGGACTGAGAGAAAGTGACTCCCAACTGGCTTTCATGGCTAAGACGGGACTTAAACTCATGATTTTTGGCTTTCTAGTTTGATACTTTGATTACTAGACCAAACTAGCTCTGTATTTCCTATTTCAGACTTCAACCATGCTTCTGTTGTTAGTATACTTTTATATTTGTTCCAGATCTGGTGCAAAAAAAACCCCTTTGTTTGGTAACTGGGAATAATTTTTTCTTAGATTTTTGTTTATCCTGCTTTTATTATTTTTTATAAATTACTCAAAGTGATGAACATACCTAATACTTCTTCCTCCACCTGTTTACTTTTCTTTAAAACATCAGCAAAAAATAGGGATATGATATAACTCAGTAGTAATCAAAGTAACAAATAGAAGCAAATTTAGATGTTGATACAAAGTATGGGCTGTCTTTCTGGCTTCAACTCATGGAAGGGAAGGACAGAAACTAAATGTAATACTTAATGTGATAATTTCCCCTTTAATTTTGATTTGGCAGCAACTTTTGGAGTATAGGAATTTAAACAAGGCTTTGGAATATCACATGGAGCTCTGAGATTGTAGGTTATGCACCACTGAGATAGAAATAAACATGGATATAAATCATTTGTTCATTTTCTGTAAGAGGCTAAGAGAAAGATAGATGGAGTTTCTGGAAAAATCAGTATGGTTTTTGTGACTCTAAATTTTGTTTTATCAAGTCTGAGCCACCATATAAGGATGAATGGCTCTAGGAAAACTTTAGCAATTAAGAAGTAGTTTTAGTTATTAGAACAGGAAGAAGATGAGGATAGGTTTTGTGTGAACTATGGAACTATAGATAGAAGCTATTTTACAGTATATATATGATGTGGGGTCATAAACTGATACTGTACTGAATTAGCCAATTTTTGTAGATTAATAAAAATTTAAGCAAACTGGAAATATTATTTTACTTGTATGATACTGTGCACTTACTTGATTACATTTTCTCAGACAGATGGGACTTTTATCAGAATTTATCATATTAATTTCCTTGGCATAAAATAGCTTTCACTGAATTTTTACTAATTTTATCTGAGGGGAGTTCAGTGGTTCTTTATGACAATTTAAAAACCATAAAATTGTAAGTAAAGAAACTTTTACTTGGATTCCTACATTGCTTTTAGTCCATTCAAGAATTTTGCCCTATCTTCAAATAAAATGTTAAAAATATTTCAAATTCTTTCTCCCTATTAAAAAATGAATGTGACCTAATTTCAAACATAGGCATATTTCTAGTCGCTTGTATTCTAAAGTCTGCAATTGTCATAAAATGGAGTATTTGATGAATCTAAAACCATAAATATGCCCTAATTCCTAATTTACATGTACATGTTCTCCTGTTTTAGAAATATTCCTGACATTTAAATCTTAAATAATATATAATAATCCTTTAATTTTTGTCAACCCTGAAGCTGTTTAATTTTATCTTCCTGATTAAAAAAAATCTCTAAGGGATTTAATAGTGTCTTAAGTTGCAAGGCTTTGCTCCTTAAAATGCCTCAGTTTCTTCCAAATGAAAAAAAAAGCCAAGTGTTTGGATCCCATTTTGTAATAATAAAAAGAGCAATAAGGGCACATATGCAGCTATACCTTTTGCATTCATATATTAAAAAGATTCATGGCATATATAATTAATGTGGAAAATGCTATCACAGGCTATTGAGAATATTGAGTAGAAGAGAGATTTTGCTTTACATTTAGTATGTAGGTGTCCCAGAAACATCTTATGTCAGTTGTTGAAAACAAGTTCTTGAGCTAAGCTGAGCTTTTATCTGGTCTAGCAACATATATATTCTTACATGTTATCTATATATAGCTGTATTAGCAGTAAATTAGAATATTCAATATTCATTAAAAATAGTCAAGCAGTCTCCAAAAATTTGGAAATAGCAAATGTCTATCATACAGCAGTAATGATTTATGAAGAGAAGTGGCACTTCATGTACCAAGATAGCAGTGGTGATATGGAAGCATTAGAGATGTATGTCAGTATGTCTAGTTTAATGAAGAGAAGGACGAGGGGGGACATAATAGCAGTGTTCCAATATCTCAGGGGCTGCCACAGAGAAGAGGGAGTCAAGCTATTCTCCAAAGCACCTGAAGGCAGGACGAGAAGCAACGGATGGAAACTAGTCAAGGAGAGAAGCAACCTAGAACTAAGGAGAANTATTATTATTATTATTATTATTATTATTATTATTATTATTATTATTATTATTATTATTATTATTATTATTATTATTACTTGGGAATAAATTAGAAGGGATTATAGCTATTATAATATTAATTCAATTACATGAACATCTGTAACCCAAATAAGGTATGCTAAATGATATCAGGAATTCCACACAAATGTGTCTGAATTCTGGATTGTCTTACCCATCATGTATGTAATTTCATATTTCTTGAACACGAAATCATACAGTTTTTGCAATAATCTTATATTAGCTATAAAATAGTGGAATAATAGAACTGGGAGGAACCATTTAGGCCATGGAATCCATCCCCTCTGTTAAATACAGGAATCCAAATTAAGGTATTCCCAGCAGATGGCTGTCTAGCCTCCACTTGAATGGATCCAGTGAAGGGGCCTCCATTTCTGTTTGAATAATTATTTATTTTTATTATTTGCTTATTAAATAACTACCTATCTACCAGAAGGAACAAACAATAAATAAACAAAATGTAATTAGAACAAAATTATATTTGAAACAGATAAACAGAAAAACACTGTGAGGTCCCAATAAAATTTGTATCCACTAAGCAACCGCACCATGACAGTCCTATCAAAATCCAGTATCTGATAGCACAGTTACAAGATCTGGCCAGGTGATGCTATTTCACCAAGGCACTCACAATAAATCCATCTTGCCAGAGCTAGTAGGACTGATAGAAACCATCTGGATGGGCAGTTCTCCAAGTAACCTAGTTTATGCTTGTAGGGCTTTGAAAGTGTCAAGCAGCACCTGCTGCATTATAGCCTAGCTTACAAATACTCTTCAAAGGCAAGCCTACCTAGAATGGCATTGCAATAGTTCCACTGGGAGGTGGCTAAAGAATGAGTGACAGTGTGCAGTGCCTCCTGACTTAGGAAAGGGTGCCAGTGACACACAAGATATATTTGTTCAAAGGCTCTCCTGGTTGTGGTTGCCATCTCTTTTTGAGCAGGAGCTGTGAAGCCAGGAGTCACCTGGGTTGCACACTGGTACCATAATCGATTTTTCAGTACTTTGAAGCACTGAATTTGAACCAGCAGTTTGATCTTGTTTACAGTATTTATTTGCTACACTGCAAAAAATTACAGTATCTGCATAGCCTAAAACCACAAAATATATTAATTAACAAAACAAAAAAAATATTGAATAAAAAAGAGACCAAAACTGAGACAAAGTTCAGGAAAGTGGGTCACAACCATTTACATTGTTCCAGAAATAGACTGGAAGCCATATAGCTCAAATTTCTATAATGGTCTTAATGTGGCTTCTTATGTCTGTGCATGGGGAAATATACATGTCCTCCTATGATCACATTTTTCCCTATGGGGAAGGAACATCCATGAAAGAAAACAGTAATTTAAGATGCACTCTTTACAACAAAGTTCTTTGCATTTGTTCAAGAAAAGTCTGAGCAGTCTTGTTGAGAGACATTCATTCCCCATTGTGACAACCTTGGATTTTTTTTCCAAGCTCAAGGTTCTTTATTATTATATGCTCATCTGCAGTGAACCACAGTAACCTTTAGTTTTCCCTACATCATTTGTTATCCAGTATGGCCTGAATTATCTTCCTGACTTTGACTGCACTTTCTGGTGAACTGCCAAATTTTCTTGGCTAAACCACATAGTTTCTTCAGTATCCTTAATTTAGGCGTTACAGGTATGACTTCTAGAATTACTTTGTATTTGTCCTGCTAGTACATTAAACCTTTAAATCATGCTTGTGTGTGCATTTTACTCATTTTTGTGCCTTTTTTAGTGATTGGTATTTCTCTTTGCTTGACCATATTATTCTTTGCCAAAATTAATTTTGTCAGTATTTATTTTGAAGCTATAGCAGTATTATTCTTTCTGCCTAGTGATACATTAGATATCCTTATATAAAGCAATGTTTATATAACTTCTCCCCTTTAACATTTTTAAACCTAAGTTACTAAAGTAACTGCCACAAAATAGGTAGTTGGGCAGTAGCCTTTCAATCTGATTTTTTAAAAAGAATATTCCTATTAATTTAACATATATTCCTGTGTGATTCCAAACTAACAAGATTTAGATAGAGTGATAGCACAAAGTTCTATCTATTTCCATTCCCATGCATAATTCTGTTAGTTTTAACTAAAACCAGAAAAGAAACAATAATTATTTCTGAAATAATAATGTGCCCTTATCTCAGATTTTTTACATTAATTCTTGAAATATTTTGAATAAACAGATAGAAAAACAGCACACATCTATATTTTACACTAGATCAGACATGTCAAACACAAGGCCTGCGGGCCACATCCGGCCCGCCATGTGGTTCCGTCTGGCCCAGGGACTTGTTCTGAAAACAGCAAAGGATTGGCCCGCGGTACCTCGGACCGGCCCAGGCTGACAGGCACTGTTCTATAACCTGGTTGCCTCCATCAAAGCCAGAACGTGCTCAGCCTTAGATCCACGGGCAGCCCTGGAACCAATGACGGGCGCCTCTACCCCGCCCCCTGGGCGCATGCGCAAGTGGAGTCCGGCGTCCCTGCTGGCTGTCTTGCCCTACAAGCTGACTTCACCCAGGATGCTGGCACTGGTTGTCTTCTGTGCGTACACCCAGGGGGTGGGGCAGAGCTGGCAGGGCGGCCCCTCGCTGGTTCCAGGGCTGCTCCGTGCGTCTAAGGCTGAGCACATTCTGCCTTTGATGGACGCAACCAGGTTGTAGATCAGTGCTGCCACCCCTCCCACCAGCACCTCCATGGCCCCCTCGCTGACCTAGGCTTGCAGCCACGAAACTTCCCTTTCACTGCCCGCCTGGGATAGCGACGGCCGGTGGCAGTTTCTCCCTCTCTCATCACCCCTTCTTCAGCACAGAGGAAGGAAAGAGATGAGAAGGAAGGAAGGAAGGAAGGAAGGAAGGAAGGAAGGAAGGAAGGAAGGAAGGAAGGAAGGAAGGAAGGAAGGAAAGAGAGGCAACTTGGTTGGAGATGCCCCAGTTCATGCAGTTCTGCTTCAATCCTGGATCCATTGAGACTTGGGCTCAAAGGAGAAAGCAATTTTATGTTCTCTTTTGTCACAGACAGGACTTTATTGGCAATCCAAGTTAACATTGGTATTCTTGAATTGTGAACTCTTAGGAAAGTATCCCCTCCTTGTGTGTTGCAAGCAGCCATTTCCAGTGGGAAAAACAGGACAAAGCAGAATGAGGGAAAATACTTTCCTTTGGTATATTTCCAATCTGAATTAGACCATGACAGGGTCCCTACAGAAGAGCTCTTTTAAGGATTATGTATTAATAGAAAAGCAACTAACTTACCTCTGTTCCTAAATACTAAAGCTGTTGCATATAAAAAACAGAAGCTCTGATCAACTATCACAGCCACTATTTTGACATTGCTGTACTGCTGTCTGTGAATGTCCCCACTAAATGCAAGCATGGGATAAACTGAGCCTGGTTTGTTCTCGGTCTCTTAAGTGGCCACAGACTACTAGCAAAAGTGGCATTTGATCACAAGGCAAGGAGGCATCGAGAAATGTTTCCCCTTTTGCATTTGAGCCTCCAAGAAGGGACAGGAAAGGAGAAAGGGAAAGAGGAAAGACAAACAAAAAGAAGGAAAGAGGAGAAGGAAGAAGAAAGGAAGGGGAATGAAGAGGGAAGGAAAAAGAAGGAAGGAAGGAAGGAAGGAAGGTTATAATGAGAGGGAGGAAGAGTCTAAGGGAAGTCCTGCCTTAGCACTTGGCCACGAGCAGCTCTGCTGCCCTTTCGCCATCCCCTTGTCCCTTTCTCCTGACCTCTCCTGGTGGTCTCCCATCCTATCACCAAGGATACTTTGGTTACAAAACCGGGTCTCCTCGCAGGGAGAGGGAGTGGGCCTCCCTCTGACCCACGCATTTTGCCCTCCCACACACACCATGAGCAACTTGGCCAAGGAGAGCGAACCAATCAACAGCAGCCTTGAGGAGGTAAGCGCAGCCGGGTGCCCCCTTGGGAAAGGCTGGATTGGGTGCTTGCCCTCCACTGCCCAGGGCTGTGGGCAACCTGCATCACTGGGGGTCCTTTGCATGGCCTGAGAGGGACAGCAAGGCTCTTCTGGTGGACAAGGGTATAGTGCTCGCCCTGGTCTCACCTTCCTTGGCTGGAGACAATGGATCCCCCCCCCAGCCCCACCCAGGCCACCACAGGCACCCCCTGACATGAGCAATGTTGAGGTGGCTATGCCCACCCTGGCCACACCCACCCCCACTATGCCCAGTCAGCCTCGCCACCCCGGCCCTCCAAGGTCAACCACAACACTGATGCGGCCCTCAGTGAAATCAAGTTTGACACCCCTGCACTAGTTGTGTTGTCTTCTGGATTACATACTATGCAGTAATATAATTGCATAAGGATATTATGTAGAAAACCAAGATGCTGACATTTATCAACTTCTAAATTTGAATTACTTTTTTTAATACACACTACTGCTTGAGAGATAAATTAGCCTATTTTTTTATGTACCTCCATAAGCATTACACTGAATTTGTTTCTTCAATATTTTCATTTCACCTTTATATTTTATTATATGCAATTTACTCAGTAGTTGTGTAATAATGAAAAAGAGTAGAATATTAGGAAAATGCACATTTTCTTTTAAAAATCCTACTCTTTAGATTCCTCTAACAGTTTAAAATCAAAATAAGAAGCCCATTTATCCAAGCCCATGTTTATTTTTACCAATCATGGTTATCTTAGATACTTCTTCCTGACCTTCCAAACCACCAAAATGAAACTTGAAGACAAACTTAAGTAAATTAAAACTGAAATCAAATATAAGCGGAGAGGATGGTGATAAATGCATTTTATGTCTGATATATGTCTACAATATGTTCGTAGAGGAAGTGAAAATCAATAAAATTCTTGCTCTTGCAAACATAATGAAATAAAGGGAAAAATCATTAAATATGGTCATTTTGCAGTTGGATTTGTAGAAAGCTAGATGGATTGCCATTGTTTAACTAAGTCAATATGATCCATCCAAATAAAACATTTAAGTGTCTTGTTCTTTGCCTATGGTTAAAGTCTGGTAGTAAATTTTATTTAATTCAGTAGAACTTATTTCTGAGTAACCATGCAAAGAATGGCACAGGAAGAGATGGATAATAATTACCATTCAAAACCAGGAGTACAAAGTAATCCTTCTCTCCACTATATTTTAAATATAGTATCTCTTCAGCATTTGACTTTTTTAGAAAGACTATATTAATACAGCTTATAAAACTTGGCTATTTTCTATATTGTGCGTTAGAATACTCAAATCCATAACTACAGAAAATAATGAAGTCTTATATGTCCAAATTAAAACTTACGCAGTTTGTAACACTGGAAAGAAAAATTTATGGTTCAATAGATTACACTTGATTGCACTTGCTACTTATGACTGGGTTGCCTATAAATGTGGACTTTGATTGGATAAGTATAATGAAACATGGCACTTGTTTATATAAAATGATTACAAAAATACTATAAATAATCATTTGTTCTGCCAAAGATGTGTCAGCATTGAAAAGATCAGTTCTCAACATACATCTTTTAAATAAATTCCACAGCAAACCTCACCTTTCAGTATTCTTTTCACCCACTGCATTATTATGAACCAGGCCTCCTGAAATGCAAGTAATAATTAGGCAAAGGAATATCTGTAAGGATAGAAGAGGACATACCTTCAGGGTGCCAGGTTGTGGATGAGGCTCTCACATAAATTCCAATATGTTGCCCATCCCAGATACAGCGTTTCTATATTCCAGCATTACAAATTAGGTAGTCTTTGAGTTATGACTGCGATTGGAACCAGGATTTCTGTGGTTAGGTGATGCAATTGTAAAGCTTAATGTCACAGGACTACGTTACTTAGTGATGGCAATCCAGGCAGTCTCGGTTGTCATCATAATCCAACATGTGTGGGTCATTAAGTGGGAAGCAGAGGGAGTCCCAGATAACTAGTGTGGGGATGCCGCAGGGCAGTAGGTGAAGCCGAGGACAGACCACACACAAGCTGGGGGTGCTTGGTGTGGCATGAACTCAGGCCAGAGAATGATGATATGGGGTGCATGCAATCCAAGGAAAGAGGGCAGGGGTAAATGATATTGCAGGGAGGGTGGATGCATTAATGAGTGTGAGCAGAGGGAGGTTACAGAAAGAGGGTGCAGGGATTGTGCAAATGGGGGGGAGGAAATGTCATGTGTGAGGAAAGAAAGGGGGACCCTTACCCACATGACTTGTGAACTTCCTCATTGACTTACAGCAAGCTGGTAGAAAAAGTTATAAATGGCAATCATTTGAATTTGGGTAGCAGCAACTGGCTGTAACTGCAAGCTGATTGTCAGGCTCCTGGACATGGTTCACGACTTCAGGGGTGCTGCAACAGCTGGAACTTTGAGTATCAATTGCCAAGTCTCTTCATTCAGCACTATCGTAACTTCAAAAAGTTGCTGAACAAATGGTCGTAACTTAAGGACTACTTGTACTACTGCGATTTTTATTTTGCTATTCTAACTCTTATTTTTTTAATCTCTCTAATCTGTTTACAATTTTTTACAAGGGATAAACTTCTCTTTCAATTTAGTGTAATCCCTGTTTTTCATTAGTGTGTTGCATAATTCCATCTTGTTAATGGAGATGGTAAGCAAAGCTAAAAGCATCACTGATCCCCGAAATACGCTGTAAAGTGCTTTTGATGTCAGAATATGAGATTTAATATGTTATTGAACAATTTTTTTTCTTACATTGAAGAGCCTGACCTTCACCACAGGTCAGGTCAAGCTTCAGTGGGAGAAAGTATGTTTGTGTCCAATTTGCTGGCAGCCCCTTAAAAAAATTCAGCCATTTCTTCGGTTTGCACGGCACATTTGGTTTAAGGAGATGTTAATACCTGTACATGCAAAAAGTGTGCATTCTTAGTTCCCCTTTCCCCTTCAAATCTGGGTAATTGCACAGCCCTAATCTGCAATATACTGTACATATTACCTGGAGTTTTCAAACAGTGGACAGCAAGCTTGGACAGGTAATATTATCACATGTTAATAAAGTTTTAAGATGACTGACACCATCTGTTTTTCCACCCATAATCTAGGACCGTGCTGGCGAACCTATGGCATGCGTGCCACAGGTGGCACGCAGAGCCCTCTCTGTGGGCATGCGCGCTGTCGCCCCAGACCCAGGCCTTCAGCTGGGTTTTATAAAACCTTTTCACATTAGGCCTCCACCGCCATGTGCAAAAAAAAAGGTTCAATCAATCAATTTCAACTTCTCGCGGGGAAAAAAAAGATCTCACAAAGTTGGAATTGATTGATTGAACTTTTAGTCCCACCCAGTCTGCCGTTACCACTGCAGCCACGCCCACCCAATGGGCCACAACCACCCAATGGGCCACCCCCAACCGGCACCCGACGTTACATAAGTGGGTTTTGGGTTGCAGTTGGGCATTTGGTCTCTAAAAGTTTCGCCATCACTGATCTAGGAAATGTATGTGTCTGATGAACTGAGTTGAAGATTAGGAAAGCTTATGCGTTTTAATAAAATGTGTTAGTCAAAAAAGATTCTGTCAGGTACTTCCTAATTTTTTGCTGCTGTAGAGTAACATGGCTCTCCTCCTCCATTAACCTAGACAAAAATTATTGGAATATTGTTATATCCATTATAACATTTATAATATGTTTAGTCATTCTAATATTTTAAATGAGGTCAGTACATTGTTTTGTTTTGGACTAGTAAAAGGAAACATTGCCTTGAAAAGAGTAGAGTCTTTTGGATGTTAAATACTAAAGTCATGTATTTATTAATCCAGTTGAGTGTATTTCACTGCTTTCCAATAACCCCTTTGAAAGTAAAATACTCAATTACAGTTTTAATCTTTTATTTCAGTAAGAAGCATGGGATGCTAAATCTAAATCTGTCTTGAGCTATACTTTCCTTTATGTCCAAGCAAATAGCCTTCTTTATCCATTTTAGCTTCTTTTTTTAATCTTAAAAAAATCTTTTAAAAAATGAACAAGAAAGTAAAAGATAGGGAACTGTGAAAGTAGTCTTTGAGGGAAAGGTGATGGCATGTTGAATATGCAGCATTAGTTAATTTAATTTAATAATAGAAAAAATGGGAAATTCTAAATGCGTAGTGAAGTAGAGAAGGCTCAGCAAGCTATTTTTTGATGCAAAAATCAAATAGCTAAATAGCTAGTGACTGATAGAAATTAAAGGAAAGTGTATCAGTAAAAAGTAACTATCTTTTTAAAGTATGAATATAACATTATTTTATATGTTTTTTTAAAAGCCGTGGTACAGTGGTTAGAGTGAAGTATTGCAGACTTATTCACTGCTCACTACCAGGAGTTCGATTCTGACCGGTTCAAGGTTGACTCAGCCTTCCATCCTTTTGAGGTTAGAAAAATGAAGACCCAAATTGTTTTCCCCAACAATCTGTAAACCACTTAGAGAGAGCTGTAAAGTCTAGGTGCTATTGCTATTGCCAATATTTGGGTTTTTTGTACTTTCTTGATATTTCAATATTTTAACAATAAATATATAGATACAAATGGAGAAAAATTGATATTATCACTGTCAATTTGCTGAACTACCACCCAATAGATTCACAAGATTCAAGGGTCCTAGCTATTTTAAATTAAATTTAAATTATATATTTTAAGCTCTCGGCGGCGAAAGATTTATCTACAATAGTAGAGAGCAGGGCCAACCTACAATTTTGTGGTGCCTGAGCGGGAGACCTGAAATTATGTTTCTGTAGGCCTTCATTTGTTCAAAATTCTGAAAGGTCTCAATTTACCTTGTTTCTGTTCAATTCTTCAGATTTTCAAATCCCTTCTTTTGCTAGTAATACTCTTACCCATGAGCAATTCCTGTCAAAGCATTATCGTGCACAGTGGCAACTGTGGATTATTATCTGCCTTCCTAATACAGTGTTAAATAAGCTTTATTTGCCATGTGGCACTCAAACTGGTTTCAGGATCAGATAGAATATCTCCACACATTGCTTCAAAAGCTGTCTGTAACAAGATAGTGCTTTGAATTATCTTAAAAATTCAATAGTCTTTCTAGAGACTACTGAAGTGTTACCAATCACCAGATTCAGTGAACAAAGATTGCCTGGGACCGAATAAGCTTGAGAGCTGAAATCTCAGATCTGAGAGCACCCCTCTGTTCTTACATTTCTTTTGGCACCATTATTGTACCTCTTACATGTCTTGTTAGCTATTACAATTCTCAGTTTGTTGCAGCATATTAAGGCATATATTTGTTATACCCACTCCTGTTGTGAAGTCAATATCAATATCAACAAGGCCTCCTGGTCCTGGAAAGGCTGCAATTGGTGCAGCAGATGCATCTGTGCAAAGGCCTTCATAGCCATGGCTGCTACCTGCTCCTGAAACAGGTTGTGTGCCAACTCAGTCCAGGAAGCGTCACCCCTCCAGAGGCAAAAATGAAGTATCTGGACCCAGAGCCAGTCCACTTTGCCAGAGTTGAGTTGAACCCAATTCTTCCCCTTCAGACCCTTATCGCCTCCAGGTGCTCAGCCACCACAGCCATGGTGTATCCTATCTGGTGGAAGTATATTGTGAGTATCATCAGCATACTGATGACCTCCCCCAGCAATTTCATTTCCACCTTCCACCAACACTGGCTGGAACTGGCCATGGAGTAAAGAAGAGAATCACCGTAGTGCAGTACCTCCCACTCTCAACCCCCTGTCTTCCTCCGGTGGTGCTCTAAATGTCTTCTGTTTTGCTTCATCTCTCTGAGTTGCATGGAAAACGATGGGGCTCTATGAGATCTATGTACACAAAAAGTCTGCACAGGTGTAGTTCAGTCCTTGGCGCACATCACTTGCTCATTCCAAGGTATGACAAGAGCCTTTGCCAAAGCATATAACAGAGTTTCAAGAAAAAAACCCAGTCTCTCTATTAAACCACACTGGGACTATCAGGTGCCTGGGGTGGCCAATCAAATAGGGTCTATCTTTCTTTGGTGGGAGGCAGCTATATAGAACACTAGGGCCAAGAGAGAGTGGTATGTCCATGCAAGAATTGATGTTAATGCCCCCCAAATCCAAATAACTACACAAACATCAGATCTAATGTGTGACTCCCTGTGTGAGTAGGGCCATGAATGAGTTTGGCCAAGTTGGTGGCTGCCATAGCTGCCAGGATCTCCTGCACTACCTCCAACCCCAGGCTTAGAGATGGTAGACTGAAATTTCCCAGAAACATAAGCCTGGGGAACTGCATTGCCAGCCTTGAGAGGGATGCCACTACATTGCAGGAACGAAGGTAAGTGAGAGCAATCCTCACTGATCCTTGTGGCCCAACCTCACAAAAAGGGTTTCACATCCAGTGTTGTCTGATGTTGAGACCCTAGTAGCCAGAAATTAACAATTACAAAAACAGGACCCCCACCTCTGCCCTGGAGTTGCAGTTGGTGCCACACTCGAAATCCCAGAAGGTACATTTTAGAAGGGTGAACCTTCGCCTTCCATGCCCAAAAAGGTTTCAGTGATACAAGCCATGTCAAGCATTGTCATCCACGATTAAGTGGAAGAAAGAAGCTTTATTACAAACTGACCTTGTACTTCTATTATATTGTAATATTTTCAGGCTTACATTTTGTTTAGAAATACAGTATGTATGGATACTTCTTTTTATTATTATTATTATTGAGTTATAAATATAGACGATGAAGTTCCTATTGAGGCTAGAAAGCCCATTATGTGCATTTCTCTCTGTATATCTCAAAACAGCTCTTGCCTGTCTAAGAGAGAACAGCTTAATTGGCTCTTTTTTTCAATGCTGCCCCTGAGGAATATTTCTTTCACTCATGACTGCTATTTGGTGTCTGCATCCCATTGAAGAGGATAACAAGCAGGCTGGTAATAGGACCAGAGGGAGCAAAAATAGCATCTTAAAGGCTTAACTGGTTCTTAGTATCTCTTCCTCTATCGCTGAGCAGCTGACAGTCTGGGTCAGGAAAGCAGCATTAGAAAATATACATACACAAACCCCTGAGAGGTGTGAATTAATCTAATATCTAAGGGGATACAGAGATATAAAAAGATTGTGCCTCCTGTCTTTCCCTGCTCCTTCTACTGTAGTCCCACAAGCTTCCTTTCTTGCATGGCTATGATGTCTCTTGTGCGAGCCTTCCTCCAACTAACAGTCCACTGTCTCTATGCCTCTCCAGCAAGAAAACTCATACGCACCACTAGGATACACAGTTTTCTGTATTATGGATGCTAATAGAGCTCCCTTACCTGTAAACCCAGTCTGACACCTGAGGCTGACACCTGAGGCTTCATCTTCTGGTACAGGAATGGGACAACTTGCCACGGCCAACTCTCTATGGCCAACTCTCCACGGCCAATTTGCCGCAGAACAACTCGCCACAGCCAACTTGCCATGGGACAATTCTCTGCAGAACAATTTAACAATCATATTTAATTATTTAAAATAAATAAAAAAATATTTTAATTTTTGTCAATCACATTTCATTCTGTCCCTCCTTTTGCATCCTTTCTTTAATTATTTTTT
Organism: Protobothrops mucrosquamatus; assembly: GCF_001527695.2. Taxonomy (NCBI): domain Eukaryota; kingdom Metazoa; phylum Chordata; class Lepidosauria; order Squamata; family Viperidae; genus Protobothrops; species Protobothrops mucrosquamatus. The sequence continues at coordinate 102,815 of NW_015386668.1, read as the reverse complement.
TTCCACCATTTCTTTGTTATTAGTGTAATTTTTGTCCAACAACGAGTTGTCCTGTGGCGAGTTGGCCGTGGCGAGTTATCTCTGGTGAGTTGGCCGTGGCGAGTTGGCCACGGTGAATTGTCATAGACCCTCTGGTACAGCCAGCCCAGCTTGAGAAATTACATATGTTGATAACACTGTATAAAAAATAGATAGTAGCAGGGCTTTTTTTTCTCATAGAACACCCAGAACGGAGTTCCGGCACCTTTTTTGGATGGAACCTTGCAGGGTAGGCAAGGCAGGTTGTATGACGTGTGTGAGTTCCGGCACCTTTTTTTTTTTTTTTTTAAGAAAAAAAGCACTGGATAGTAGTAATTACATTTGTTGTCTTTTAATTGTATGAAGGAGCAATCATCCTTCAGCCTTCTGGTTTTGTTTTAACAAATCATTTTCAGTGCTTTTATATATCTACAGAGAGGAAGTTTAGATAAATTGGAAAAGTATTAATCATTTATGTTGCCATTTTTCTTCTCAGATATGCATATATACAGTGGATTAATCTTCTGGTAATGTTGAATTTACACATTCTATAATAGTGCTTGTAACTCAGAGGAAGTCTATGATTTGGCCCTCATTCTTATGTAACAATCTTATGATTTTGTTCCTATGATTTGGGCCTCATTCTTATATTACAATCTTAAAAGTTTAAAGCATATGCTTGTGGGTATATACTCATATACACTGATGTAAAAATGAGTTGTAAAATCCAGTAACCCAACTCAGAAAGCTAAATAGAACATCAATTAATTGCTATTTTGGGCAATCAGATTGCCTCTCATTTTATGCTACCCCCTCCCCCATTTTTGAATATGTCCTGAAATTCGTTTGTAGTAATCTCTGGAGGAAGCTATATCACAAGAAAGAAATGTCTCAGAATGATTCTTCTGCTTCTAGCGGGTATTTTGCTACTGAGCAGTGAAGAGCAACCAAGCATTTTAGATCAATAGTAGATTGCTTTGTCAGCTTGTTGTCTACATAAGTCATTAATCATGCCAGCCATAGATGCCTGACCTGGATAACACTGACACTTGCTACAATTGCTCATGTCTGCAAACCATGGTATTATCTGATGCCCCTGACAATAAAACAGCAGGGAGGAGAGCCAGAAAATAAGAAAAGGTTTGAACATTAATAAACCCAGGGTTAATGATTGAATCTTGTATCTGCAGTATCTGGCCAATCTTGACAGCGCTTGGATGCTAAGCATAATTGAGCCTGAAGGTGACTTGGGTTCCACCACCGCATGTTGAGGTGCATGCTAGATTGAAAATTCAGAAAATATTCCCCAAGTGCAAACCACTTCCATGCTGTTGCCTTAAAAAAACTGACTAAATGTGCCATATAATAACCTGCATTTGAACATAGAGGGTTTCTATAAGGGTCTGTTTTATGGTATTTCTGGCATTGTATTTGTATTAACATTCTATGGCAGCGGTTCTCAACCTATGGGTCGTGACCCCATTTGGGGTCGATCGACCATTTCACGGGGGTCGCCAAGCAAGGCTGTCTGCCATTTTTTTCCCCTTTTCCGGCAGGTGCCTTACCTCCCTTGAGCTGGACCAGCTGGTGGTCGGCCTGCTCTGTCTCTGCCACTTGCCAGCTACGCCTCGGCCGGCGCAGGGGGCGGAACCACGCATGCGTGGCGCTCCTGGGCAGGGAAAGTCCTCGACTTATGACTGGTTGGGTATTCCTCGACTTACGACCGGTTTAGTCCTCGACGTACAACTGGTTTAGTCCTTGACTTACGACTGGTTTAGTCCTCGACTTACGACCGGTTGGGGGTCGCGGCATTAAAAAGGTTGAGAACCACTGTTCTATGGTATCCTTTTAAATGATGATAAATAGTCCAGATTCAGTATTTGAAGTTGAAAAGTATGTGGACAAAAATACTGAAAAGCATATAAAATCCGGATTAAATTTAATTTTATGGGAGATGAAAATAGATTACGTACCACATATAATTGGACCAAAAGTATTTACTTTTAAGTATATTTGTCTAGTTGTAAACGTAAGCTATGATCCAATGAGACTTAACTTTATGGACAAAATAGCCATCTTCTGCCATTCTAATTTTGATGGAGAATAGTAGCTTTCATCCCAACTCCCTTTTCAAAGTTGACAAAAGTTATTTTCCATTAGCAGGAGGTTCTTAGAAGCGATAACGCTTTTCTTACTTCTGCATGGAAAGGGATATGCTGGGATGGAAGGATAAGATTTTAAAAAAGGATTTCCATAGGCGGGATCAGGGGTGGGATTCAAATAATTTAACAACCGGTTCTCTGCCCAAAGAGCAACTTAAGAGCACAGGCTTCCCTGAACACTAAAAGTAGAGGGGGGTGGAGTAAGCCTCCTGAGGAAGAGGCAGAGGTGGAAAACTGCTGCAAAGTGGTCGGTTTTCACCCACCACCATCCAGGAACAAAGATTCTCATGTGGCCCTGAGGAGCCTCTGTTGCCAGGATCTCACCCGCTTGCACAAAGCAGCAGCCCGTATGAGCTGCCTCCTTCCCAGCTGGGAAAGGGAGAAAGGCAGCTTACAGTAACTTTCTTCACCTCCCCGGGTGTCCTTAAGTCTTCTTTCTTTCTTTCCTTCTTTCCTTCTTTCCTTCTTTCCTTCCTTCTTCCGCGCAGCGATTGCTGGTCTGCACTTTCTTGCCGCCCTGCATTGGCCTGCATCTCCCTTCTCCGTTCTTGAAATGGCAGCCCTGTTTTCTGCCGCTTTCCTCCCAGTAGAAGGGAGGAAAGGAAGTACACTTTATATGGAAGGACGCTACGGTAAGCTCCGGGAAAACTACGCCAGGTGGAGCTAGGCGAGGAAGGCCAGGCTCCCCATCCCTGATGGTTCTGCAAAGTTCCTTGATCTTTGTCAGAGTTGTTCAGTTCATCATACACCCCAGTAACCTTGAAGACCTGAATTTCAGTCACTTTACCAGGGGGGATATTGCGACATTCATGTGACGACCAGTTGCAAAGTTACTAAAAACAAATTCCCAAGTGTTTCTTTTTAAATATTATGTATGCTTTAAAGCAGGCTTGTACAGTTTATGGCCTGCCAAATAGCCTTGTGGGCCCACTGCCATTTTTTAAAAAAACAAAAATCACAGTCACTGCAACTAGGAAGGTTGTGCCTTAAGACATGGTTATTCCAACTTGCAGGACTGGCCTAGGGGAAAATTTTTAATGGGGGTTTTAAAGTAATTTTTAACTACTAGACCAATTATTAATATTTGTTTTTAATTATGTTTTTAATCTGTAGTTTTTTGTGATTAGTATTTTATCTGGTTGTTAGCCGCCCTGAGTCCGCAAGGAGAAGGGCGGGATATAAATTAAATAAATAAATAAATAAATAAATAAATAAATAAATAAATAAATAAATAAATAAATAAATAAATAAATAAATAAATGACAGCCTAGGTTTTAACTATCTCTTCTGCCCCAGAAAACCCACTGCCAAGTGCCTCCAGGCCTCAAGGATATGGCAGCTCCATTGCTGCCGTTGCTATCATTCGCTGCCAAACATGATCAACATAGAAGCTATCCCTTTATAGATTGCAATTATTGTTAGGATATTAATGTGGCTCTTTCCCCCCCCCCCAAAAAAAGCTGTTTATGCTGCTTAACAGTGTGTTGTTGGATCTATTCATATAAATGTATAATGATTGAGAGAAATGCAAAATTAAAACTATATTGATGAATACATTCTCAGACAAAATACAAAATAAAATCATTACTTTCCTGAACTCTATTATGCCACCCATTTTTAATTTTGGGTTGGTTCCTCTTTCTTAAAATTATAACTAAGGAAAAAAGGAGAAAGAGCTTTAAAAGAGAAGGAAAATGGTTTTATTGCATTTATACGATGACATCTGCTGGCAGGACTTAGTAATGCTCAATAAACAAAGATATTTGGTTAAACTCATTTTCCCATTAAAAGTAATGTCTTATAAATAAATATAAATAAATACAAAAATAATATTTTAATTATAAAGTGTATGTGGAAAATACTTTTTAGCCATTGTATGTAAATATGCAATATGAACCACTTATAGGAAATAAGTAGAAGATTGCAGTCCCTTAGAATTTGGGTAGGAGTAGAGGCAGCTAGTGAGATCTGCTAGAGCGTGAACATTTATTTTCCTTCAGATCCTTGTGCTGCTTTTTGTTCTTCCAGCCAGACATTTACTTTTAATCAGCATTGCTTAAACAAGTGTTTTATTCATAATATTTTAACAATGACTCCATTCATTTGAATACCTTAAGCTCATAGACATATTTGTCATTCAGAATTCTAAGATCCTTTACAGAGTAAGAAAGATTTCAAACTGACTGCCTTCCAATAAGGCTTCCAGATCCGGACTGTAAAAAAAAAAAAATATCTGGATGGCAATTAGAAGACAGAAAAGAGTTAATGTTTTCAATATCTCTTTGCTACCATCTAAAGATTGTCCAGATTTTTGCAGGCAGTGCAAACACTCTTCCTTCATTTTGTCTGCCTTTTCACAGATGTGATTTTGGCAAGGATTTAATATCAACGCAAAACCAGCTTGGATTTTTTTTTTTTTAAAAAAAAAAATAAGTACAGAATGGTAGAATCAGAAACATTTTATCTGGCTTGCCAGATGTAAAGGTTTTCACAATTGATTGTTTTCTTAATTTTAAGTGCCTCTGAATAATATTGTGAAATCTCTGGTAATCCGTATTTCCTTTTAAAAAAAGCTTTTAAAATTATTGTTGTTGATGTAGAAACAAAGAAAAACATTACTCAGATAAATAAGAAACAAAAATAGACCCTCCCAAGGAATAGAAAATAAATTAAGTAAATGCATATTAAATAAAAAGCCCAGCTCTTAAATAGCAAATTACACTTTCATCCCATTGAACAATATTGACTGAATTTTCTAAAATGTTGATGGAAAGCTAGTTCATGCTCCCTTTACAATAACTGTTTTCTCCAAAAACTACAGCTTGTGGCTGTCCTCTTCATTCCCACCTCCATCCCAGAAGAAATGTTCTTGCTAAGTCAATTGGAGTTGGGATAGAGAGTGCATCTGAAGATCAGACAGTTAAAATTATTTTAACTTTGGATGCCAGAACATCAACTAGTAAAAAAGAATTGAAACCATCCAAAGGAGAAAGAGGATAGAGCTGATTTTTCTATAGATGTTTAGGAAGCTAGGAATAACATCTTCAACACAGCAGCAGCGCTTCCTCTGAAGATGTTCTCCCAAGGAAAATTCACGTGAGATTGTCTTCTCTCTGCACAAGCCCCTGAAGAGTTACCTAGCTTCAATATATTTCTTTCTCTTCCACTGTTCTCCTCCCAAAAGGTGCTCAAATTAGCTTACAAAAATAAAAGGATTAAAAATAGTAAGAATGCATAGCAAACTAAAAACAGCAGCAAAGAAAAGTAAAGTCAAGCAATGTAATTTAAACAACAAAGAGTTCTTGGTGGAACACACATACACACAGAGAAGATATCCTAGGAAAAAAAGTCAACTAGAGTGTTGCCACAGAGGAAGACGTCCTTCACATTGTCACCAATGATACCACTGAGGAAAAATTGCATGTCTAAGAGGAGCACAATAGCTGACTTTGTAGAATTTTAAAGGTTATAATTAGCATATTGATTTGCTCTAGAAAACATGCTATCCACTGCAAATTACCCAACATATAGCAACAGAAATCTATTACTTTGCTAGAGTAGCATGCTGATTTACTTGAAATTTCTGCCACCCATATCTTTCTATCTGGTTGTTAAAATATAGATTCCTCCCTCTTCCTGACTTTCCTCTCTTGTCCGCTATCCTGTCCTATCCTACAGGACTGCAAAATGTATGACCCTCTCTTACCTTCTTGAATAGTTCTTTTCTCTGACTTTCCCTTCAATTTCTTTTTTTTTTTTTTTTTCAAAGAATTTTTTATTGTTTTCAACATAAAAAAAAAACACATCACAAATACATCACAATTGAAAAAAAAACCCCCCACCCCCCACCCGGACTTCCCAAACCTAATCCCAGGATACTATTCAACTAAAAGTAAGCTTGTATTAATATCCCTAACTCCACAAAGTGTTATTCTACATAAGTAGGTGAAATATATATAAAAAAAGAACAAGTTAACTAAAAACCTAAGTTATATTCCACCATTCTATACTTATTTTGAATATAAACAATCCATCTTCTCCATATTGATAAAAATTGTTCATTTGAGTGATCCTTCAAATAAGCCGAAATCTTTGCCATTTCAGCAAGATGCGAAACCTTCAATCTCCAGTCCTCTATTGTAGGTAAAACTTTACTCTTCCAGTTTTGAGCTATCAGCAAACGGGCAGCAGTTAAACAATACAACATC
>NW_015386668.1:77915-92759 GCF_001527695.2 Protobothrops mucrosquamatus | reverse complement strand
TCGGGCAGCTCACCTTTCCCCCTATGCCCAGGGGAAAGGTATCAAGCCGTTTGACAGCTGATGCAGGCTGTCAGAACGGCTTTTACGCAGAAACAGGCGGGAGCAGCAAACAGCTGCGTCCAGCGAAGGCGCCTGCCACCGGAAGTCCCTTTTCCTTCAATTTCTGTATGGTTTCACCATTCCACATTCTTTTTACCCTATCCAGCTCTCCTTTCCACTAACGTCTAAATCTAACTTTCCCATACTTTTGATTATATTGGAATTTTTGGGCAAAAAAAAGGCTGTGAAATAATTATTTGACAGAAATTGAATTGATGAATGTAAAAGGGCCCATAACTTGTGAAAAGTTTGGAATCAGGTAAATGAATCGTTCCTTAGTTTCTCTTCTCATCAGGTTGTCTTAAAAATATACTACTGTATAAATATACAGAAACTATCAAGCATACTTTACAAACACATTTCACAAAAGCACACAAACTAGAGACATAGGATGTACATTTATATAGATAAGTGTCCTATTCATCTTCTATATGCAGATGTTGTTGTGCTGCTCTTTCAGATACAGAATGGCCTGAAATGGACATTTTATACACTCTCAAGAAGAACTACTAGAGATTAGCTATTCAAAAGCCAAGGTCATGGTGTTTGCCAAACACCCCAGGACACATGTCTGGCAGCTAAACAACCATCTAATACAGTGGTTCTCAACCTTTTTAATGCCGCGACCCCCAACCGGTCATAAGTCGAGGACTAAACCGGTCATAAGTCGAGGACTAAACCTGTCGTAAGTCGAGGACTACCCAACTGGTCGTAAGTCGAGGACTTTCCCTGCCCGGGAGCGCCATGCATGCGTGGTTCCACCCCCTGCGCCAGCCGAGGCGTAGCTGGCAAGCGGCAGAGACGGAGCAGGCTGACCACCAGCTGGCCCAGCTCAAGGGAGGTAAGGCACCCGCCGGAAAAGGGGAAAAAAATGGCGGACAGCCTTGCTTGGCGACCCCCGTGAAATGGTCGATCGACCCCAAATGGGGTTGCAACCCATAGGTTGAGAACCGCTGATCTAATAGAACAGGTTAAGACCTTCAAATACCTAGGGTTTGTTTTCCATGTTATGGGCAATATGCCTGCTATATCAGCTTATATATGCAGAAAAGAGCTTCAGCTGCACAATCTTTCTACTTCTCTAAAGGAGCCCAACACATACTTGCAGTGGTCAAAGTCTTTCCACCCAAGGCCTGAGCTCAGTTCCTCCTTGGAGTCCAGTTGGGTATTACAATAGTTTCTTCCCTTTGGAAAAGTTCAATCTAAGTTTTTGAAAAATATCTTCCAGATACCCTGCTGCATTTCCTATGTGATGCTTCTTCATGAAGCCAGCCTACTCAAAATAGAACCTTCTGCCTAGATTTACATCCTTTCATACTGGCTAATTTTTTTTTCAGGGCTTGGTTCCTTTAATTGTGACTGATAACTTCCAGTATCTCTGGTATTAGACAGTACATGAAAAATTAAAACCCTATGGCTTCTAACGGGCAGCCATCATCTTAATAGGCTATGTATGTACACTAGCACATCAAACCATGTACCAGAGCTGCAATCAGGTTTGTCAGTCTTGTTCAGAAACATCCTTTTGAGCCACTCTAAACATTTACTACACATAGTCAGATACTTCAGTTGCATGACAACTCCTAAATTTAGAAGGGCTTTGTCCTTGTCTGGATTCAGTGTCCTTCCAACAGCAATTGTTGAAGGGAAATATTGAAATATTTGTTTTAAACAGACATTGTACCTATATGGTGAAAAAGTGATCGAAACACTGGAATATGTTAATATTGTAATACTCCCTCTAGGAATGACTATTCCCACTCATCATCAAACACCCTGGTCACTCTGATTATTTTTCATTTCTAATTGCTAGTAACAAACCAATCTCATTCTATTTTGATGAACAATGCTACGGGGACTATGGAGACTGTTGACTGTTGTAGGGGGTACTGTTAATAGCCAGAGATAGGCTCAAGGTTCAAAAAGTCTTGAACACTGGGCCATATCCAGCAAAATTCAGTTTACTAGAGAGAAATGTACAATTTGGTTCTTAGTTAGGAAAAATCAGATGCACAGGTAGAACATACATGGTGCCATTCTTGGCAGTAGTACTTCTGAGAAGGATCTAAGTATCATGGTAGACTATAAATTAAACATGAGCCAGCAGTATGCTGCAGCTGCCAAAAGAGCTAATGCATTCTTGGACCATATCAACAAAGACGTGGTGCTGAGATTATAGGAAGTGATAGTTTTACTCTAAGCTACATTAATCAGACTGCACCTGGAATATTGTTTCTAGTTCTGATTATCACACTTCAAAAAACAACAACACAACACCCTGAAGAACTAGAAAGTGTTCAGAGACAAGTAATGAAGGGTTGGAAGCTAAATGCTATGAAGAATTGTTAAAGCCCTATATAGCATGGGGCCAAGTTATCTGAGGGACCGCCTCTTCCCAATTACATCTATCTATCCCATCAGATCTGCCAGCAGAAACATGCTGTAGGTCCTGTCTGCAAAAGAGGTTCATCTGACAGGACCTAAGAGATTTATTTATTTATTTATTTATTAAATTTATATACCACCCTATCTCCCTTGCGGGACTCAGGGCGGTGAACAGGCGATACTAAAAACCACGATAATAAATAAATAGTTTGTTTTAAAATCGAATTAAATAACAGGCCTGTTCTAAAAACACACCCGTAAAAAAAAATGAGCCTTTTCTGCCATGACACCTCTAGAACTTCATCCCTCCTGAGATAAGGTTAACTCCTTTTCTTCATGGCCTTTGGGAAAGTCCTTAAAAGATATTAGCTTTTTTCCCCAGCAAGCCTGGGGATTCTCTAGTAATAGGGAACCTATGCATTGATTGTATCATATTTAATGTTCTCCCTCTTGTTATTTTGCTTTTATCTATGTTTATTGCTTTAATTGTTTTGTAGTAGATTTTAATAGTAGATTTTATTGTGTACTGCCCAAAGTCATTTTGAGTGAATTGGGCAGCCATATAAATTTGACAGACAAACAAATAAATAAACGAACTGAGTTCTTTAGCCTAAAAAAGAGAAGACTAAGTGGAGATATGATAACAACCCTCAAAGACTTGAAGGGCTGCCACAGGTAAGTTGAAGAAGGTTGTTGTTTCATCACCAGTGTCAAAGTCTGATAGCTTCTGCAGGTGGAATGGAATATTTTTCAGCTTGTCTTTTATCTTAGGTTAAAAAAAAGTGCATGAGAGGATCTAATACACTCATTTTGATTGATCTTTTCCTTGGCCTTGAGTTAGTGAGCAAACTCATTAAAATGTGACTGGTTTTAAGCATATATACATGTTCTGCTTAATGTGGTAGAAATTATAACAGCATCTATTGATTTTCTGACAATTGAGAAACAAAGTGGAGATTCTAAATTTTAAATCTTAAGGCTTGGACTGTTTAGGTCCATATCTTTTCACAAAGGAAACTTCTGGAATAAAAATATATAAATCTACTAGTAGTTCTGACAGTTTGTTCGGAACACGCCGGCCATCTCAAATTTAATTTTGATTTACACAACAGTGACCAAACTCTGTAATTATTTTTCCCATTTAGACTTCACAGTCTGTTACATACAACACAATACAGCATCCTTTAACTGGGAACGGAAAGCTAAAAAAAGTAATTATTTTCAAAAGACTTCTAATACTGCAGGAACCCAAACCTGACACCATGTTAAGTAAGGTACTGATAGTATCAGTAACTTCTTTTTGTTTCTTTGAGGGAGAGGGGCAAAGCAGTAAATAACCTCCTATTGTGCAAAACAAGTGTCTAAAATGATTTATTGTAAAAAAAATTCTGAGAATTTAGAACTTTGGATTTTTCTTCAAAACAAGATGGTTTCTTGAAAGACAGTGCAATCAATGTAAAAGATAAATGAAAACCTGGATTTTTAACATTTTAAATCTCATATAGGAGTATTTCGTTGTTAAAAAACTATGTAATTTATATGCATTTTCATATGCATCTGATTGTATACTTTGTTACATATAATAAGTGGTGGGATTCAAATATGTGAACAACCGGTTCTCTTGTGTGGATGCCGCTTCTGGAAGTCTGTTCTGGGCCTGGGCCAGAACTCACCAAAAAATTAGCTACCGGTTCTGCCGAACTGGTGCAAATCAGCTGAATCCCACCACTGCATATACTCCACTTACAACCACAATTGAGCCCCAGATTTTCATTGCTAAGACAGTTGTTAAGTGAGTTTTGCTGCATTTTACAACCACTGCAGTTGTTAAGCTAGTAACACAATGGTTAAGTGAATCTGTCTTCCCCATTGACTTAGCTTGTCAGAAGGGCACAAAAGGTGATCACATGATCCCAGAACACTGTAACTGTCATCAATAAATGCCAGTTGACATGCGGCTGAATTTTGATCACATGACCATGGAGATGCTGCAGTGGTTTGTGTGAAAAAACGGTTATGTCACTTTTTTCAGTGCCGTTGTGACTTTGAATGGTCATTAAACAAATGGTATAAGTGAAGGACTATCTGTACTTTTTGCAAGCAATCTCCCTTCTATGTATTATTTTCTAGGATGTAGAGACCTCAGACAATATGAGCTGACTAGTATGTCTCCTTGCTCTACATTGGCATGGGTTGTTAATCTATCTCAGCCAGTCAATCTGTCTAGTGTCTTCTCCTCATACAGTATATTTTGGATGTAGAAAAATTATTGTTACCAACCCAATATAAAGTAATATGGATGATTCAAAATAGGATACTACTTTATGGAAACATGTAAAAGAGCCACTTAATTCAATCAATAAAATGAAATACTTTTTGAAGATCTGCAGTGTCCTATTATGTTTTTCTGCAGAGTATGCATATTTGCATTCAATTTTCTCTATTAATTTTTGAATCTTTTAAAAATGGATAACTATAAATTCAGACAAAAACAAAATGCAAAACCTGATGTACTTTGAATTAAAATGCCGGCCACACAATTTTCTCTAATATCGCTAACTGTACCCAAAGTTCTTTAATCCAGTGGAAGGATCCATGACTATGTTTATTTATGTGGATTCCAATTTCCTTTTATAGTTTGCTAGGCAAAAGTGTGCTTCAGATATTCCAGCTACCCTCAAATACATTATTAATACTGCACTTGAAATCTCTAAAATGTAAATTATAATCGTATTACCAGATCAAATACTACTTCTCTCTATGAAGGAGAGCGCCACTCCTTAGCTTACATATTATTTACAGATCTGTTTGAATTCTTCATTTTAAGTTTTGTGTTACCAGAAGTTGAACTGGAATTTTTGGGAACATTCACATTATTTAATTGCATTGGATACTGACTGATTTTTCTATGTATGACTAATGTTGGGTATCATAGTCACATATTCTACTTGGTGAATGATTACAGAGTTGCTAGTACTTTACTTTTATCATTTTCCCAAATATAATCAAGTATAATCCATGATTTCTGATTTAGAACTTGTTTTTATTGAGATAGTAAGGCATATCAAGTTCACATTTTTAAATTGTTTTCATCTGTTTTAATCCAACTATTCAGTGTTTTGCAGAATTGACTCATGCAATCATGGCTTTAATTTATCAATATGTCTCTGCAAATATACATATATGGCAATTGGGACCAGAATTTTTGTTTAAACAATGCGTTCGTAAAACATGACCACATCACTAAACAATGACAATCCCTGCAGTCATAGTTAACCAAATCCCATGGATATTTGGCAAGGAAGCTTCCTGCCAGCTTCCCACAATCAAAGTCTGTGGGGAAGCCAACAGGAAGTTGCAAGTCTCAAGCACATATGCAGGAAAGTGGCTCTGCTGGGTGGAGGAAGCAGGAAGGGGATGCACAGGGATGCAGGGGAGGTTCAGGGAATTCAGGAAGGATGCAGGTGAGGTTCAGAGAGGGCTTGGAAAGGCACATGAGTAGCAATGTGAGTGCAGGGGTGAGGTGGAGGAGAGGGTGCAGATGGGGGTGGGGAAGACCTCTCGTAATAACTTGCAATGTTCCCTGCTGTCTTCCCCATTGACTTTCTAGAAAAGCTGGCAGGAAAGTTTCAGTCGCAGGACATTGCAACCGGTCATAGATGTGAACCTCTTGCAATGTGCACAGATCACAAATACATGACTATGGGAGTGCTAGGGTGGCCAGCCTTCCAAGGCCCTCATTCAGCACCATTGTAACGTCAAACAGTTGCTGAATGAATGGTTGTAAGTCAAGGACTACCTATATTCTTTTTGTTTTCCTCATTGTTTTATATTCAAGTACTTTACAAAAGAGGAAAATATTTTTTTGCTGCAATTCAGAACTAAATTTCACTCCTTTCAATTAAATTATTCTGGAACATTGAAAAGACTGTTACAGTTTCAAACTATAAACCTGTTAATTAAATTGCAGCATTATAATCAAGTTAGCTTTAAAATTTTTACCTTTTTTTAACCTGCCTTTATTATTTTTATAAAGAAGATAAAGGCAGCAAACACATTGAACACTCCTTCCTCCTCCTATTTTCCCTATAACAACTCATAGTCTTCTGGTTTTTAGCTTGTGCCTTAACCAGTCTGAAATTTAGGAATATGTTAATGCTTTATGATGCTGAGATTTTATATTCTTGTATTTTATTTAATCTTCATTTTTTGGACTTTCCAAGATGTGGATGTTGGGTAGTGTAAAAATTATAAGTAATCAGGCACTCTTTCACAGAATATATTGTACATGTTATATAAATAATCATCTTCAGAAGAACTTAATACCCACAGATCCAATTTTCCCTGTGCAATTGATGAAAGTAATGTTTCTTTCATGTGCTGCATATAATTCACATATCTTGATGTCACCAAATTGATATAAAAATTCTTTCCAGACATCTGTTTCTAATCCATTCCCAACTGTGAGGCAAATTCTGATTCTTTCATCCTCTTTCTACAAAACACTTTAAAATAACAGACACTTAAAATGAACCTGTCACTTCTGAATGTATGATGGGTTTCACTGACTGCTACAATGACTGCTACCAAGGGTCCATTTCCCCCCACCCACCCACCTGCACCAGATGGAACAGTGAATTCACCCTGTAAATCAGGGCTCTTCAAATGTGGCAAATTTAAGACTTGTAGACTTCAACTCCCATAATTCCCCAGCCAGCCATCACTGTTGCTCCCCTCTGGGAGGAGGTTTCGAAGTATTTTTCACGACTTCGCAACTAACAACAACAACAACAATCTGATTCTGTAATAGCTTTGTTTCCTATGCAAGCCGTCTGGTAAACTCGCAAGATTCGTTTTTCTCACCATGCACATATATACATAACCTGAACTAGACTGTTGTTTCTCTGTGTCATATAATATATGTGGGTATATGCAGTGCTTTTTTCGTAAGAAAAAAGGTGCTGGAACTCAGCCCCCCCCCCCGCCAGGCCATTCCTTGATCAGCAACCTTTCACTCCCCTCCCGAGCCAGACTGCCATGCTAAGGTGGATGGGATGGGCGGGGTAGGCCCGGTCCCCCTCTGCAGTTTCAGAGCCAGGGGGGGGAGTGATGGTAAACAGCTCCGCTGCCACTGTGTGCCGCTGGAGGGGCTTTCTTTAAGCTTCGCCCCGCAGATCACCTGCCCGGGCGCAGTCGCTGCCTCCTTGTCCTCCGCCAACTCTCCTGTGGCTTGCGCCATGACCAGGTGGCACAAGCCTTCCCTGCTGCCTCTCTCCACCAGTCCTTTGTCACCTGTCTACACAGAGAACGGAGAACACAGCAGCTCTGCGCAGGGATGCAGAGCAGAGAACAGCACTTGCTTGCTGCCCTGCATTGCCCCACATCTCCCTTCTCCCTTCTGGAAATGGCAGCCCTGTTTTCTTCTGCTTCTCCTCCCGGCGCAACTCCTCCCTCTTTCCAAAAGCATTTCTTTGTTAACATGCTTTCCAGCTCTGACGTGTTTCTCTTCTGCTGCAGGGAAACTGAGTTTGTGGGACTAAAAAAAGTTCAGTCAGACCTTCCAACTCCTTGTGAGATCTTTTTTTTTTTTTGCAAGAAGTTGGAAGGTCTGACTGAACATGTTTTAGTTCCACAAATTCCGTTGAAAAAAGGTGCCGGAACGCCGTTCCATGCGTTCTATGACAAAAAAAGCCCTGGGTATATGCATAATCCTGTATTTATTTTTGTCGTATTTATGTAGTGTATATCGGAGGTGATGTCCCTTTGAGAGCTGAATGCAATGAAATTAGTGTACATTCAAAGTAACAATAAAGTTATTATTCTATTCTATTCTACTTTGACAGACCCACAATCTGGAATTTTTTTATACTTCCATACTCCCTTCCCACTTTCCTTTATATAAGAGGTGTCCAAACTTGGCAACTTTAAGACTTGTGGACTTCAACTCCCAGAATTCCCTAGCCACCTATGCTGGCATAGGAATTCTGGGAGTTGAAGTCCACATCTTTAAATTACCAAGTTTGTACACACCTGCTGTAAATGAATGCACACGTGGAATCTTGTCCACATTTCAAGTGTACAAGTCATGGAAATATCTTTATTCCAAATTTCACTTGGAAGAAGATACCACAATACAAATATATAAAAAAAGGAGGAAGACTTCACTTTACAACCAATTTCAAACTTTCAAACTTGACAATTTTAAGATTTGTGCAATTCATTTTTCATTTTTAAAAAAAACACTGGAATCAATCTGGCTGGCTGGGTGGACAGCAACAAGCTTGTTCTTTGAAGGAGTATTAAAAAAATCAAGAAGATAGAGAAGAAATCATAGTAAATTTCCAACAGCTTTTATTAAAATTAATTACTTTAAGCTATGGGAGAAGATGGAAGCTGCCTCAATTGATCACAGACTCCTCCATCTGTTACGTACCTTACATACTAAAGCATCGCTCAAGGTGAGGTGTAATATGCAAGGGTCTCTCTCAAGGTCAGTTGAAATTCAAAAGGGGATTAAACGGGTACATTTTGGCCCCCTTGCTTTTCAATTTTTACATAAATGATATGGTAAAATGGTTAAATAATCCAAATTACCACCCCAAAAAAATAGGTGACTGAAGCATTGCTCTGCTGCTCTATGCAGATGATGCTGTGATCCTCTTCAGGACTCCAGGTGGCCTTAAAAGAGTCTTGTGAGCCCTTGTCCAGTATTGCAGATATAATAAACTGGACATAATTTATGAGAAAACAAAGGTCATGGCTTTTGCAAAAAGGCCAAAATGGTACTCATGGTATTTAAATAGCCACAAAATAGAGCAGGTAACCATCGTTAAGTACCTAAGGGTGGTCATCCATGCCACTGGCTCACATGGAGAATATGCGGCTGCCTCTGGCCAACAATCAGCGAATGCCATTCTTAAATTTTTCCACACAAAGGGGGGACACTATGTTCCAGCTGCAATTAAGCTCTTTCTGGCCATGTTGCTAGCATAGCTTCTCTAAGGGACCTTGCTCGGACCCTCAGCTTTGTGTTTTACACCACTGGAAAGAGTTCAATACAAATTTATCAGAACAATTCTCCAGATGCCGTGCTGTGTCCCAAATGCAGTTCTGTGCCTGGAGACAGGATTGATAAAAGTCGAAGCAAGAATCTGTATAGCTTCCTTAAATATCTGGCTAAGGCTTAATTGCTTTCCGCAAGGCCTTGCTCCATTAATTCTTCAAGATAAATTCTCCTCTTCATGGATCAAGGCAGTCAAGTCCAACCTTGCCAAACTAGGCTTCTTGTCAGCCTCAATTCTTAAATTGGACTACGACCAAGCAAAACAAACCTTGCATCAAAGGGTAGAGGACATCGAGAGGCAAGCGGACTTAGGTATAGCTCCGCTGTTTCTGGCTCCAGACTCTATTAGATATGTGGTTTACACCTGCCAGGTATCTTAGTCAGTTGGAGTCAGTAAACTACCGGAAAGCATTATCGCTTGCACGTTGCCATGTGTTTCCATTGACCGTCCTGTAAGGCAAGTATAAAAAGACACCATTGGCTGAAAGACTCTGCTCCTGTGGCTAAGGAGAGGTGGAGACCATTGGACACATACTCCTTCGATGTTCCTTCTACAGAGCTATTCGGGGAAAACATATGCTCCCCATAATTGATAGGTATCCTAGTCATTCGGAAAGTATTTATCTCCAGTGGCTGCTTAAGGACGAGCAGGCAATGATCACGGTGTAGGTGGTTAGATTCTGCGCAGCGGCATTGGGGATTCACCAGAAACATAAATAAACATTTTAGATCTTTTTAATAATCTTTTATAACTAATTTTATTATGTATTTTTATCCAGCAATAGACTATACTCAATGTATTTTTATTCTCAGGTCAGTATGATTCAGTTTTTCTGAAGGTAGCTAGGTTTTGTTATACTGTCTGTAAAACTAGGCATCAATGGTCACCCATTGATTATATCATTAATTGTAATATATTGCTATGTCTTCTTGTGTTGGTTCTGTTTAATTTAGTTTTGTCTGAATATTTAATTTATGTGTTGGCCTTTGGCTGTAAAATAAATTGATTGAATGAATTACTTTAATAAGAGTGGGGAAAATATATTTCTGAGGTTATAGATATTTTGTTCAAAATAGATATATTTTCATAAATAAGGCTGTACCATAGTTTTTTTGTACCAAGTTTTTTAGGAGTAACAGGGAGCATGACCATAGTTCCCAGATGTAATTCCTTAAGACAGTGTTTTTCAAACTTGGCAACTTCAAGAAGTATAGACCCAACTCCCAGAATTCCCCAGCCAGCATTCTGGGAATTGAAGGCCACACATCTTAAAGTTGCCAAGTTTCAAAATACTGCCTTAAAGCAACCAATGTTTCTTTCACAGCTGCATACAATCACAGAAAAAGTTTGGTTTAAGGAAATGTAGATATGTGTTGTATTTCTACATAAACATTCCAGTGTGTTACAAAGTGCTGCACTGTATTAAAACACATACCAATGGTCTTACTATGTGACTCAGTTTTGTTATAATCAAGCAGTAAAGATATAAGCATTCTGTAATTTTGTAAAAAATAGAATCATAACAATCAAAAGGGAGAAATTTGGGCTTTCCAATCCAATTCCTGCTAATCCAAATTATATCATTCCTGGCAGATGTTTTTTTAGCAGCTTAGGCACATGCAGTAATGGGGATCCTACCATTAGCTTGAGTAATTGATTTCACTCCTATTGTTTAAAAAGTGTGTTTGCTTGTTTGATTTCTACTTTACCTTTAGCATATTTTTAGCTCCTGTGGGAAGTCAGCCCCCACAGAGAAAGAAATATTTTTGGAAATATTAAAAGGCAGAATATTATATTTCCCCAAAGGATCTTAAAGGCAGAACACCTCCCCCCAAATCTCTCTGACCCAAACAGAAACCAGGTCTGCAGAAATGCAGATGTGATAATCTTGTCAGAAAGATTGCAGCCAGGAAGCAGGATATAACCGTTGGGACATAATAGGGTTAACCCACCACCATCAGAATACCAGAAAGGCACACTCAGATTCAGGTCAAAGTTCATGCCACAGGAACAACTCCAAACAAAAGCTCAAGAAGGTATAAAAACCCACTCCTTAGTACATGTGGTCAGTTTTTCCCAGAGCCATCTTTCTGTCTGGCTCTCCTCTTCAATAAACTGCAACTTTCTTTCTAAAGCAGTCTCCATTTTGTTTTTCCTGGCTTGGACTGGACCCTGATGAAGATTTTTCTTTCCACACTCCTGGCTTCTGTATTCCTCACAACAACCCTGTGAGGTGAGATGGACTGAGAAAGAGTGATTGGCCCAAAGCCAGCCAGCCAGCCAGCTTGTTCTAACATTCAGAGAGAATCTCTTTTCTACAATTTAAATCCATTGTTCTGTTGATGAAATCTTCATCACTGTGATTAGAGAACAAATCTTGGCCTTTTAAAGGACCCAAATGCCTTGTTTTCATTACCAAATACCACTGCCTCTGAAACATTACATTTACTACTTGACTAAGTTTACTGAGTTCTTTGTTATTGGTATGTAAATCCTGCTGACACTTATCAGGAAGTTAAACTCTCTAATAGTCAACTTAACATCTAGGTAAACTCTGTTTTCATTTATCCCTTTCATTAACAAAAGGAAATATTGTTGATTGTAGACATTCCACTAGAACCCAGATAAATTCAAACTGTTTCTGTAGCACTCTTTCCAGTCTTCATTATATAAGTTCACAGAGGCTGTTGAAAGCCAGAACAAAGCAATCTTAAGCAGTTCAAACATATCCTAAGGCACAAAATATTTTGAACCAGGTCCAAAGCCACTGAGGAAAAGAGGCATATATAGTGCAGAACTGCAGGAATGTATGACTTATGGGGTGAGGCAAAACATGGGGAGAAGGGTACGTATTACCCAGATCCAGAACTCTGGTAGGCCCAAACCAATTCATTACAGTGAAGAAAAAAAATATGATAAGGTGCATGATCGAGGCGATATATAGGAATGTGTGTATGTGTGCAGGCATAGTGTCTGGATCTTCTGGGATTTGTTCACAAAAAGCAGAAGCATTCTGAATTATATTGCTGGCTGACACCATTGTCTAAAATGGCAAAGTATTGCTTTATTTAAACAATAATAGTAAAAGAAATAAAAACATATGTTCTTTCCAATGTGACTCCCTTTCCCTTTCTCAGGAATTATCAGATTTGTTGTGCATAGCTTGGCAGGAGAAATAGCTTGTATGAAGGAGAAAGCATCCAAAATATTAGGTCAGAGTAGGACGACCATATTCATTTCTTGAAATAAATACAATAAAGTTTTTTGAAGAGTAGCACATTCATTTTGGTACGGATGTTTATGCACCAAAGAAAGAGACTACTTCTATGTATCACACTGAGGCATATTTTTTTCGATTGTAGTTTAGATTTGACTAAGTTTATGGCACCATGAGCCATAAATTGTAGTACTGTATCTAATGTCTGAGTTTAATATTCCACACTAATGCAATATGTGAAGTGAACTCAGCCAATACGTTAAATTCAGTTGGCAGTGATATTATGAAATTCATGGACTTCTACTCCATCTGGTGAATGGATGGCCATTTTATTGAAAGCAAATACTGATAATACGACTATAACCAGGGCTTTTTTTGTCATATGACGCCCAGAACGAAGTTCTGGCACCTTTTTTGGATGGAACCTTGTAGGGTAGGCAAGGCGGGCTGTATGACATGTGTGAGTTCCGGCACCTTTTTTTTTTTTTTAACAAAAAAGGCACTGACTATAACACATATGTTTACATGTGCAAGAATACAATCCTCCCACAGAAAATAAACCATGACTAGCATTACTAAGCAGAGTAAGAGAGAGACACTGGAAATCCCCCACTGGAGTCCTCAACTGCTACCATCCTATTAAACCCACATCCTTCAAATGAAGTCTATTGGTTTTAAAGCCTACCCTGACTTTAGTAAATTAATCTCTATTATATGTTGCATATCACCAAATTCAAGTAAGAATGAACTGCCAGTCTCACTTTTGCCCATAAAATAAGTAGTAATATCTTTCCTACATTAATAACTTGGCCATGAAAATTATTAATGCACGATAGAAAAGGCTTAGAGTGGGTAATGGCATGATTTCAGAAATGTGGAAATTATAATGTTTATAATTATATAATTATAATTATAAACACCATGTTGTATGTTTAAAATAAAAAAAATAAAAAATAAAATAAATAAATAAAAAATAAAATAAAAAAAATAAAAAATAAAATAAAAGGGGAGGTGGTGTGAATACACCATGTTGTGTGTTTAAAATAAAAAAAATAAAAATAAATAAAAAGGGGAGGTAGTGTTAATACACCATGTTGTATGTTTAAAATAAAAAAAAAATAAATAAAAAGGGGAGATGGTGTGAATACACCATGTTGTGTGTTTAAAATAAAAAAAATAAAAATATAAAAAGGGGAGGTAGTGTTAATACACCATGTTGTATGTTTAAAATAAAAAAAATAAAAAAATAAAAAAAATAAATAAAAATAAAAAAATAAAAAAAGGGGAGGTTTTAGGTTTTAGGTTTAGGTTTTATTAAATTTATACCCCGCCCTTCTCCTGGTGGACTCAGGGCGGCTTACAGCAAGTTAAAAAACAGACAAACCATACAAAATACTAAGTTTAAAATACAATTAAAATGAAATATTGATTTTTTTGCCGTTTCTTTTTTAAAATTATGTTAAAAACCAAATTAAAATCGAATTAAAATCAAATTAAAATATCCCTTAGGCCAGTCCTGCTAGCTGGAATAGCCATGTCTTGAGGGCATGGTGAATACACCATGTTGTGTGTTTAAAATAAAAAAAATAAAAAAAAGGGGAGGTGGTGTTAATACAACATAATGTATGTTTAAAATAAAAAAAATAAAAAAAAATAAAAAAAAATAAAAAAAATAAAAAAGGGGCGGTGATTTGAATACACCATGTTGTGTGTTTAAAATAAAAAAAAATAAAAATAAAAATAAATAAAAAAGGGGAAGTGGTGTGAATACACCATGTTGTGTGTTTAAAATAAAAAAAAATAAAAAATAAAAAGGGGAGGTGGTGTTAATACAACATAATGTATGTTTAAAATAAAAAAAAATAAAAAAAATAAAAAAAATAAAAAAATAAAAAAATAAAAAATAAATAAATAAAATAAATAAAAAAATAAAAAGAAATAAAAAAAATAAAAATAAAAGGGGAAGTGGTGTGAATACACTGTTGTGTGTTTAAAATAAAAAAATAAAAATAAATAAAATAAAAAATAAAAATAAATAAAAATAAAAAAATAAAAAAAAATAAAAAAAATAATAAAAAT
>NW_015386668.1:45645-76968 GCF_001527695.2 Protobothrops mucrosquamatus | reverse complement strand
TATATATATATATATATATATATATATATATATATATATATATATATATATATATATATATATATATATATAAATGAGAGTGTTTGTCTCTATATTGAGCAATACAGTTTTTCTGTTAGCATGCCTTTCAAGGCAGGCAGGTTTATCCAGTTATAGAGCTGTATTTAATAATTCCAGTGGGCTTCCTAAGAGAAAGCATGTTATCATAATAACATGTGTTAAGGTGTCATCATAGTAAAAGTAAGAAAGAGTTACCCAGCTTTCAAAGGGCACTATTTTTATTATGTCATAAGATTTAACAGATTAAAATCTATTCATAGACTGCAGCTAGCAAAACTGAAGTGATATTATGGTTCTTACACTTTCAAGTGTCACAGGACTTAGTTCTTCTCACATTGGCAGTTGCCCACAGCTGAAGTCAGTCCTTAATATGGAGGAAACTAAACTGTTTAATATCACTTCTTCCTGGTAAGCACATCAAAAGAAGACCCTGCTAAAAGTTATTCAGAATGTCTGTGGGACAAATTTAAAGTAAAGCTAGAAACAAGCTACACACCAATATCTAGCTAGTCTAAATCTTCCACACAAAAAAAGGTAATTGGATAATTGTAAATCATGTATCAATCCTATTGTTGATGTTTTGTTCGTTTATTTATGCTTATTCAGAATATTTTAGCATGAAATTTGACTATTTAAGTATATTTTATCTGCATTATTATAATGCATTCTATGAGAGGTATCCACAGGGTCTGATATTTTCATTGAAACGATGAGAGCACTGTCATACCTCAAGCTCCACCTTTTTCATATATGTATATGATATCATGATGTATGTACAAAAGGATAAACTACTGCTTTACAAATTACATTGGTTCATAGTGAGCGTTCGGTTGCAATTCAAGATGCTTGTTGCCATCTAGAAATCCCTTCAAGCCACAGGCCAAGTAGGATATAGTAATGTTTTCCATATTCAAATAGATATCCTCTGTTTCAAAGTTAGCACAAGGTCTAATATGCAACTCCTGGTGTAAATTGGGACTGAGATAATGTAGGACAAATCCATGATTGCAACAGAGACCATGAAATCCAAAGCAGCATCCAAACCCATCTTGAGGGCATGGAACCTTGTATTTTTCCAACAATATCAGCCTATGTACTTCACTAGCAACACAGCAATGTGATTGAGGAGCTCTGGAAGATTGATACAGGGCAACATGGTGGATGATATACCACCAACAGCCCCAGAGTGTCCTTACAGCCGAGATGTTTTCAAAAGCATTTACAGTTATCTACCATCAGCAGAGCAACAGTTCATAATCTAGATGCTATGTACAATCAATCCATCCCCAGCATTGGGGCCTTGAATGCTGGAACACTAAAATACAGGGAAGCAAATATGTTAAAAAAAAAAAGGCATATTCTTATCCCTTCCCAACTAGGTTTCAATAATATATGCCAGATTCCCCCATTCAGCCACTACCCGCTATCATGGGTATCAGAAGTCTTCTTTTGAATAGACCTTAAAATTACCAAGAGTATCTTGTTTTCAGAAATAGCAGTTCATTTTATATCACTGCTAATTCTATCGTCATCAATGCTATACAATGAAACTGAAGCAACAGTGTTCAATTGTACTAGCAGGGAAGTAATAAAATAAACAATAGATATGCTACTAAGATGTAATGGTGTAATACAACAGACATACTATCACAGTCAATAAAGGCACAATACTGAACGTGTTCATATAAGGTCCTGGTATGGAGCCAGCCAGTAACTTGTAACTATTTAGGCATGCCTCTAGTGCATATATTGCTTTACTGCTCAAAATATATTGCTACTATAGGTGCTACAACAAGCTGCTTCTACTATTACCTAGCAATTCTATTAGATAAAGCTACCAAACTAAGGTTGCAAAATGCATCAACTAGTTAGAAGAAATGAGATATAGTAAGTGCTATTTAGGGGTTATTTGGATTTTTACAATTCCTCAGCATACACATATGTTTTCTCTTTTTCGGTACAGCTACTGATTTTTATTACAATACACAAAATGTAGGAAAGTACACTATACACATCAAGAGCCCTTACACCAAAAGATCAAGACAAACTGGGATAAAAGGTTTTTCCTTCTCTTCCCTCCTCCTCCTCCTCTTCCTTTTGCAATCAACCACGTGAAAGAGACCAATAGTGAAATCATACTAACAGGATGAGGAGATGGGACCATATAAAAATATTAAGATATGACCAGCTGCTAGAGTTCATAACCTCTAAACATGGATACACAGTAGGGGGTTGTAGTTGGATGAGAGAGAAGAGAGTGATGTCATTTCAATTCTTTACCAATGAGTATACTTTTCAGTTTCCTGTCCACCAGGAGGTAAAAGCAACATACTTCCTTCTTATAGATAGCAGGGGAATCTATGTAGAGTTAGAGCCTGTGTTCTTGTATGGGTTCAATCAAATGTTTGGCCAGGGATGGCAGTGTTGGAAGTAGAATGCTTGGCCTTTGCCAAGAGAAAGCTTAGCTATTTAGGAGTGCAGAGTGGATGGGGAGACAAGTTTAGGCAAGACAGTTTGCTCACATATAGCAAAGGGGATATGAAGAGATGATCATTAGAGAAATGTAGCATTGCATAAGCATGTTTATCCTTCTAAACTTCTGGGATTATAGTCTTAAAGAGCAAGCAAAAAAAATTGCATCACTTCTAAAGCACTTTTAGGGTGGGTTGAAAAATGAGTAGTTCTATATTTTGTTTTGTTTTTTGATATCCCCAACAGGACGGAGCTACATATTCTATGCCAGTTGATCATAAGTGTACCTAGATGCTGAGACAGAGATGGAACCTGTGAACTCATAGCCTCTCTTCTGGCATGCCTTGTGGCAAACCTCCTTTTGCCCAATTCTGATGTTTGATGGAGTAGAATAATGACAGAAGAATCAAAAATAGTTGGGAGAGTATTGCAAGATCCTCTTGATTTCCAAGGGTGAATTATTTTTTGCTGAACCAAAGGCTAGTCCAAAAGCTTATTCAGACTGATTGTTGGCCTGGCACAGAATTCTAACTTTCATTGTGTAAAGATGTGTGAAGAATTAAACCAAAAATTTCCATTTCTCTGTAAAAATGCAAGAAATCTCCTTAAGGACTAAATTGCAAAATAGTAACTAAGCCCTTTTTGCTAGAAGTATAAAAACAGAGAATTGCTTGAGAACAGAACAGTAGTTGACTTCTAAATCAATATTGCTTAACAGTCACCAACAACCTTTTTCCATCTGACCGCTTATGAACTGTTTTGTCTTTTACTTAAACAAAGCATCCTTTACTAATCCTTTATTACAAAATTAACAACTACGTTGGGTGATGTTTTAAGATCTCAAAAGGAAGGAAAAATTTTACTGTAATAAGAACTGTAATGTGCTAACCTATCCAGACAAAATTAATTGTCTGTTTAGGCCATGACTTTCTTGGGGGATGTTTGAACACTTTTGAGTGTGCTATTTAAATATTTATCAGATTGAATTATCACTCAGAACGTTTAGGATTCGTAAAACTCACTACCACACAATTCTATCACTTCAGCATATACTGTGCAAAGGACAATTGCTTCAGTAACAATTGCTTCAGTCCTTTATACCATAATAAAGTCTTGTTTGCTTGCTTGCTTCCTCACTTGTTTTATAAACGGAGACTTCAGAACTTATCATCTAAGCTACTTATTTAAAAAAAAATATTTTTTTAGTTTTACATTTTGTCACTTTGGGGAAGATGAGAATTTTATCTTCTAGTGCCTTGTTAATTCTGATTTCATCACAGTGGAAAATGATGGTAATATAAACAATAGGGTGTGTGATTTATGAGGGATTAGCTATTCAATATGTTGAAGAGGTTTTCTTGCCAAATAATTTCATTTGGATTTGTATAATAACTATTTATGTTGTTGATGAATTATGGTGATCTGCAGTGGTTTTTATGCCAAGAGTCACTGGATGTATTGCTGTTAAGGAAAAGTTCCTGAGCACAATAGCCAAGATTTTAAAAACAGGCAAAGACCTTACTGGAAGCACTTACAACATTTATAATACAGTTAAACACTGTGTAAATATTTTTATGGTTCAAAATATTGTTCATATCTCAGAACTGTTATTTCATTCTCATTTTTAATAATTCAGTCTCCTGAGAAACCTATATGTGGGTCAAGAAGCAACAGTGAGAACTGGACACGGAACCACTTATTGGTTCAAAATTGGGAAAGGAGTCCGGCAAGGCTGTATACTGTCGCCCTGCCTATTTAACTTATATGCAGAGCACATCATGAGAAAGGCAGGGCTACATGAATCAAAAGTTGGAATTAAGATTGCCGGGAGAAATATCAACAACTTAAGATATGCAGATGATACCACTCTAATGGCAGAAAGTGAAGAGGAACTAAAGAGCCTCTTGATGCGGGTGAAGAAGAAGAAGAGTTCAAAAGTTGGCTTGAATCTCAACATTAAGAAAACCAAAATCATGGCATCCGGCCCTCTCAATTCCTGGCAAATAGATGGGGAAGAAATGGAGGTAGTGACAGATTTTATTTTCCTGGGCTCCAAGATCACCTCAGATGGGGACTACAGCCAAGAAATTAAAAGACGCTTGCTCCTGGGGAGGAAAGCTATGGCAAATCTAGACAGCATACTAAAAAGCAGAGACATCACCCTGCCAACAAAAGTGCGTATAGTCAAGGCCATAGTTTTCCCAATTGCAATGTATGGATGTGAAAGTTGGACCATAAGAAAGGCTGAGCGCCAAAGAATTGAGGCCTTTGAACTATGGTGCTAGAGAAGACTCCTGTGAGTCCCTTGGACTGCAAGGCGTTCAAACCAGTCAGTCCTAGAAGAGATCAACCCTGACTGCTCTTTAGAAGGCCAGATCCTGAAGTTGAAACTAAATACTTTGACCACCTAATGAGAAGGAAGGACTCACTGGAGAAGGGCCTAATGCTGGGAAAGATTGAGGGCAATAGAAGAAGGGGACAACAGAGAATGAGGTGGCTGGATGGAGTCACTGAAGCAGTAGGCGTGAACTTAAATGAACTCCAGAAGATGGTAGAGGACAGGAAGACCTGGAGGAACATTGTCCATGGGGTCGCGATGGGTCAGACACGACTTCGCAATTAACAACAACAATAGCAACAACCTATAACATCTTGTTAACAGCAGTACATTTGTTTTATTACATTTGATGGGGTTTTTTGGCAGATTGTGTTCATCAGTCTGAAAAGCGGACTCTGCAACTGTAGGAACACTAGGAAAATTATGAGGATGAGGATAAGTATATTTGAGATTTTCCCCACTTTGTTTAGATCTTCCATCTCATGTCAGTCATCAAATTTAACTCTTCCATTGATCTGAAAATATGGTTATATGGTTATTCTGAATTTAAAAATAATTATCAGGAACACGAATCTATTTGATAACTTGTTCGCTATAAGAGTAACCTTAAAACAAATAACATTCAGTGTGATTTCATTAATTAACATTCAACCACACTTTGATTAATTTGACTGCAAAATATCTAGCTGATTTTCCTTCTCATTTCTGATAAATAACACATTGTCCCTCCCTCCAACTAGGATGAGGAAGGCAAAAGGTCTATGCTCTTTTTCAAAATGGCTGTCACCTTTTGGAAAAACCCTCCCCAGAGCTAACTATATTACTGAACAGAAAAAAAGCAATCTACTTAGGCATTCAGTTTTGGCCATTCTCCATCCCCCACCTGCCACATTTATGTTCGGTTCCCATAAAAGCTGACAGTTCTGAGGTCATATTCTGCAAGCACACTTGAGCCCTGCAGCTGTTGAGCACCTGGGTTGGCTGTCTGTAGCTTAGGAGGTTCTTCCACAGGCACTTCATCCATAATGCCTAATTCTCAGTAACTCCTCAAAGTGAAATATTGGCCATGAATCCTAGGCAGGCCAGAACCTGGCAGGAATTGGACAAGAGAATCTAGTCTATAAAGTCCTGTCTAGTCTACCTCTTGAAGATGGTGATCTAAGAAAGATGTTTTACTAAAACTCAGCTTATATCAATAGAACTTGTCAGGTATTTTTTTTTACAATTCTCAATGTTTACATCACATTTAGACCTTCAGTGAAGATATTCTAAAATATATCTATTATTTTTAATATTCTTCATTCTGAAGGGTCCTTGGTGCTCTCTGAGCTTGGTTGTTTTCTTGCAGACATTTCATTACTCAAACTAGGTAACATCATCAATGCTAGTCTAGCAGACTTTCATTATCCAAACTAGGTGACATCGTTAGTGCTAGCACTGATGATATTACCTAGTTTAGGTAATGAAACATACAAGAAAACAACTAAGCTCAGAGAGCATCAAGGATACCTCATATTATTATTATTATTATTATTATTATTATTATTATTATTATTATTATTATTATTATTATTATTATTAAGTTGGAAGGGACCTTGGAGGTCATCGAGTCCAATCCCCTGCTCAGGCAGGAAACCCTATACTATTTCGGACAAATGGCTGTTCAGTCTCTTCTTAAAAACTTCCAGTGTTGGAGCATTCACCGCTTCTGGAGGCAGGTTGTTCCATTGGTTAATTGTTCTAACTGTCAGGAAGTTTCTCCTTGGCTCTAGGTTGCTTCTCTCCTTGATCAGTTTCCATCCGTTGCTTCTTGTCCTACCTTCAGGCGCTTTGGAGAATAGCTTGACTCCCTCTTCTTTGTGGCAGCCCCTGAGATATTGGAACAAGGCTATCATGTCCCCCCTCGTCCTTCTCTTCGTTAAACTAGACATACCCAATTCCAGCAACCGTTTCTTATATGCTTTAGCCTCCAGTCCCCTGATCATCTTTGTTGCTCTTTTCTGCACTCTTTCTAGAGTCTCAGCATCTTTTTTACATCGTGGTGACCAAAACTGGATGCAGTATTCCAAGTATGGCCTTACCAAGGCATTGTAAAGTGATACTAATACTTCACGTGATCTTGATTTTAACTGTGAACTACCAATTTTCTCCTTATTGATACTGTTCCCTTTCTTGTTTAGTATTATTTTTTTCCTTTTATTGAACAAACATTTTCTGAAATTAAAACATGTGGTCTCTTATCAATAGCAGGTGTCAGCACTAACCTAAATTACAGTTAGGGTTTCAGTTTGTCAGAAGAAGAAAGAGAAACTCAGGCATGAAAGATGAGGTCCATACATGAACCTCTAACTAAACTGATGTATTGCTAAACAGTCTGTGTACAGGAGTCTTCTCAACACCTGCTTGGAGTTAGATAAGGTCCACAGAATTCAAGGGGTATTAGACTTAGTCTGCTTATGGCTATGTAGAGATTCTAGGGTGATCCCTCTTTTAACTCCATCCCCAGGTTCTGCTACTCCTTCGCCTACATTCTTTAAATTGCAAAATAAAAACAATGTAAGATTTTATTTTTTCTGGATCAGACTAAAAATTTACCTACACCATCATTAGTATCATGCAGCGACAAATCAGATGCATTTTATCAAAATGTTGCTCATCCTGAACAATTAACTGGGTTAACATTGTTAAGACACTGTGGAATGTCATGTTCAGGTAGATGCTGTAACTGTTCTGTGACCATTTTACTGCATTTGCCACCATTATGATATCTTTACTGAGATGCAGAAAACGTATTCATATTCCAAGCAGTTTTAAAACAGTGCCACACTGTGGAAGTTACAAGAAATCAGGATTCTGAGCTCACTTTTTCCAACTAACACATTTTCTTACAAAAAAATATTTTTTTGTAAGCCCAGTTCAACAGATATAATTCATGAAAACAAGTATTCCTTTTGTTTGTTGCTTCCATGGACGAACATGACCAGCTTCCCACAATGCCTGATGAGGTGGCTAGTAAACATATAACAATTTTCAGTTTAAAAGATGATATAGTACAGGGGTAGGCAACCTTGGCTCTTTTATGACTCGTGGACTTCAACTCCCAGAATTCTGGGAGTTGAAGTCCACGAGTCATAAAAGAGCCAAGGTTGCCTACCCCTGATATATAGTACATTAGATTAATGCTTAACAAACAATTTCCAGCAAAAATTATTCTATATTCATCACATTAACAGCTTTGTTTTTTTACTCCTGGAGAGAGTTACTGTTATAGATATCCTAAACATAATAGACATAGTCCTCAACTTACAGCCATTCATTTATTTAGTGACCGTTCAAAGTTACAAGGACACTGAAAAAGTAACTTGTGACCGTTTTTCAAACTTATCACTGTGGGAGCATCTCCATAGTTGCATGACCAACATTTGAACACTTGGCAACTGGCAGGTATTTATAATGGTTGCTGTGCCCCAGGATCACGGGATCACCTGTTGTGTCCTTTGGACAAGCAGAGTCAATGGGGAAGCCAGATTCACTTAACAACAATGCTACTAAATTAACCACTGCCACGATTCACTTAACAACTGTGACAAGAAAGATTGTAAAATAGAACAAAATTCATTTAACAACTGTCTTGTTTAGCAACAGAAATTTTGGGCTCCATTGTGATGGTAAGTCGAGGACCACCTGTAAAAACCATGGTGGAGCTTTTATAAATACAGTTGGATCTTTGACTTACAACAGTTTGTTTAGTGACCGTTCAAAGTTACAACGGCACTGAAAAAAAATAGAATTATGTCCATTTTTCACACTTATGACCATTGCAGCATCCTCATGGTCATGTGATTTACATTTGGATGCTTGACAACTGACTCACCTTTATGACGGTTGCAGTGTCCTGGAGTCATGTGATCCCCTTTGGCGACCTTCTAACCAGCAAAGCCAATGGGGAAATCAAAATCACTTAACAACGGTGTTATTAATTTAACGACTGCAGTGATTCCCTTAACAAATGTGCCAAAAAAAGTCATAAAATGAGGCAAAACTCACTTAACTAATTTTTCACTTAGCAACATAAATTTTGGGCTCAATTGTGGTCATATGTTGAGTATTACCTGTATATCTAATTTACACCAAACCATGGCAACTTTCTTTTTATAGCTATTCAAGGATGCTAATTCATAAGTTTATGTTTTATCATTGTCTAAATTGTTTCATTTTTATACAATGTATTATGCTCATAGGAATTTAATCTCTTTGTCTAAAAAGCCTGCAATGAACTCCGAATACTTTGAAAGCAATATACCTTAGCTTAGGCATATGTATGAATGCTTGAATTTTGAAGCTAAACTGTGGGTTGTATTGTTTGAGAATACTCACTGTATGTGTATCAAACTATGAAGACAGTATGAAAGGAAATCACTGATAAGTATTTGCTGAAATTAGATGTCCCGTTATATTAAGGAGAGGACTAGCAATACCTGTATTTTTCCAACAGCAATGATATCTGTATTAGAGATTATACTAATGTAATTGTCTTATATAAATAGCTACATAAATCTACCATATGTTAAAGACAATTTCCCTTTTTCATTTCTCCAACTGCTATGCTGAGTCTGCCAAAATATTTGCCAATTAGTCTACTTGCATTGGCAAACTGGTGAGATAAGAGCCTTGCTGAGAAAGACCACCCAGGCATTTCACTGGTGGCTGAACATCTGGCAGTGGATAATAACCTTCCCTCACTTCAATGCCAATATTTGCTACTTAAAGCTGAAAATCAAAGAAGAAACGGCCATTAAATATGCTACTGGAAATGTTCATGTTCTATTCTCCTTTTGTTTTGCACAAAACCTCTGATCTTTTGTATTTTATCTTCAGAAAATGTGGATCTAGTTTTTTTATGAAGGCAGACAGATGCATAACCATTTTTCAAATGCTATTGAATCAAAAATCTAGTGAACTGTAATTGAAAGTTGACAATTTCACCTTTGATAATACATCAGGCAAAAGGGGATACAGTACAGAACAGATACGCAATAGATCCTGATACATAGACTGAATCAATGCCACATATTGAATGCAAAATTCAAATATTACTACTGACAACTGAATCTTCGGCATTATCCATGTACATTGTATTTGTTATCATTCAAGCCATTAGAGGGCACCCTTGTGTTAAAATCAAGAGTTAGGAAGGAAGGAAGGAAGGAAGGAAGGAAGGAAGGAAGGAAGGAAGGATTCACCCTGTTTTATTAAGAATCATGGCTGATTGGAATTCAAAACAACAAATGTAAAGTAATACAAGTTATCGTAGCAAATATCCTTGCTGTGAATTGTATGAGAATTTAAATAACAAAATCCCTGGAAGTCAATGTAAAGACTATCTGGCTTTCATTCTGATTTTTCCCTAGAGCTCATGTTTTCAAATGTAATCTCAATTTTCAAGAAACTTCATATATTTCATGACAACTTTATGGAACAGTAACAAATAATTTCACTGGCAAGCATGAATTCATATATCATTTAGTACAACATCTTTTTATTTTATTGTTTCTTTTGTAAACTAACAAATCCCCAAATACATGGCCTTTTGGAAATTTTCCCACCTTATGCTTGTTTTACAAGTTGCATGTATCCTGTTAATATTTCTTGCACCTGTGCATAGGTAGTTGTTGCTTATAAGAAGTCACTGAATTACTTCAAAATTACTGCTGAGAATTGATGCTTTCATTACACCATTCTGCTTTTTTTCTTTTTTCTTTTTTGCAGTTTTACAGAGATTCTAGATCAGGGGTATCAAACTGCTGGCCCATGGGCCGGTTGCATCATACAGAGACCTTGCCCACCCCAGCTCCAGCA
Source organism: Protobothrops mucrosquamatus (assembly GCF_001527695.2). Taxonomy (NCBI): domain Eukaryota; kingdom Metazoa; phylum Chordata; class Lepidosauria; order Squamata; family Viperidae; genus Protobothrops; species Protobothrops mucrosquamatus. The sequence goes on along the minus strand of NW_015386668.1, from coordinate 66,239 downwards.
ATGCAAAAAACATCTCGATACGTCGCGACACATCACGTGACATGGCAAGTTTGTCACCTATGCTCTAGATGTTATTGCCTATGCCAGGGGTAGGCAACCTTGGCTCTTTATGACTTGTGGACTTCAACTCCCAGAATTCCAGCTGTGTTGAACGAGTCCACGAGTCATAAAAGAGCCAAGGTTGCCTACTACTGGCCTATGCTTTTGCCAATGCACTTTTTTTCTTATTAAAGATAATTAACTAAGAAAAGAGAAAAACAATTGCTAACAAATGTGTTTTAGTTGAATACTCTGTGCACCTTACAACTGTAAGTTTCCTTAAAGAAGCTTGCTGTACCCTAGGAAGAAAGCTAATAGGGTCATGATGATAAATGTATACGTTCCAAATATGATGGAAACATTTCCAATCATAGACAATGGGCTAATTTTGACACAGATCGCCTTCCTTCTTCTCAAGACTATACTGCTTCTTAGTTATGTCATATCAGAATAAGAATAGGTCTTCAAGTGTTTTGCTGGAATTTCCATCACTTCTGATCAGCGGGCTATGCTGGCTAATTGGCTGGCAGATGCCAAATCTAAAAGCATCTGGAAGGTCCCAGATTTGTCATCTCTGACTTATGGTTTTGCAGATACTTTTTAGGTTAAATGATACTAGCATCAGTAGATTAGGGTCATCTTCTCTCTGTGTTTCAAGTTTCCCCATCATTATAGGCTACCAAGGTCTTCACAATAATGTGTCCAAATATGGTAATTTGAGCCTGGTAATTTGTGCCTCAAATGAGAAGTCTGAATTGATTCCCCCCCCATGAATAAGTAATTATTAATATTATAGATTTTAAATACTACAGAAAGGATTGCTTTCAATTAAATTTAAAATTTATTAAATAGTCTTCATCTGAGCAATCCAAAAGTGGTATGATATAAATATGACAAATAAATAAATAAAGTATTTTAAGGGATAACAAAGAACTGTAATCCTATGACACTCTGGGTTATGCTGTTCATGTAATTAAATCTTCAATCAATCTGGATATTATGTGGACCAATGCAGAATGGTTTTACTGGGATGAAATAAGGAGGAACTGTCAGCTGACTAACAGATAATGTCTTGTTAAGGCAAAAGACAAGACACTAAACAGAAAGCATGATATTGGAGGAGGAATAAGATAATTCAGTGTTATAAAATGAGGCTGCAAGGTAGCTTGAAAACAGCATAGCAGGAATTATTTAATGCCAATGTATTCATTCATTTATTTAATAGGTTTAAATTATCAGAATCATGTATATATTCTCTTACATTTTTAAACATAAAACAGTATATGGTATCTATATTATTTTGATGTCTGGATTACAATATGTAAACATTTTTATTTGGATTCCTTTTCGATCATGCTATAATTATGTTTTAAAGTCTCTATAACCATGCCAATTACTTCATTTAGTTTGTTTTAATTGAAAACAGATATTTCTCTTTTACAAAAGAATCACTTTAGAATTTAAGACTTTTAGAAGTCTCCCTGATTATAAGTCCTGAGAATTGTCCATTTTGCCCATTTGTTTGGACTCTCTGTCAAAAAGTGAGCCTTTCTGTCTGGGTTGTCTTCTGACTGAGGTTTTGTTATAAAAGCAAATAAATCAAGGTTTGAACCATCCACCTTTTCTCCCTTAATTCCTATGCACTTTTTTGTATAAAAAGAAGAAACACCCCTGGTTGCATAAAGCAGTTTTTTGGTACTATAATTACCTACTGGAATCTGTGATGAAAATATTTATTAATTATATACACTACCGGTAAGACACATGACCGATGTGGTTGGGTGACCATTTCTATAATAGAAAGAGGAAATAAAGATAAAAAACATGACTGAGGCTTAGGACACAGCAAGCATAAGACAAAAACCATCACCACTACCCATGATTTGCAACAATTAATGCTAAAAAAACCATTGCTGTTTACTCATTGAACAGTCTTTGAACATTCATTATATATACATTGTATCCCATCTTTCTTCTATTATGAAATGTAATTCATAATTTTAGGGGAAAGTTCACCTATCCAAGTATGTTTAGCCATGACAATTATTTGATACTAGCACTCCCTGATCAGAATCCTCAAACTGACTGCTGTGAAGACCTTCTCCAAAGGTCCATCTGTTTACTAGTGAATACATACAAATGTTACAAAAAGTCATAACAACTCCTGATCACATTGAAAGGAAGTGAGCTTTGGATAAAGATTTGCGGCCTTCATTTTGCAACCCTCTCCCCTTCCAAAGAAGCATGAATAGGCATGAATAATAGATTCTGACAGCACAAAATGTTGTAAATAATATTGATATACTTAGTAAGAAGAGAATTTCATTTCAACACAAATAGTTGCTGCAGAGGTGATCTGTAGAGATCTAGTGATCTCTACCTATTGTAACTAAGAGAGATCATTGAGAGAAGTCTTTTTACCTAACTGTGCAATAGTAAAAAATGACAGCATGAGGGTAGGACAGGGATCGCCAAACCCGGTCCGTGGACTGGTACTGGGCCGTGGCATGTCAGCAACTGGTCCGCACAAACAAGCAGAGCCCCATCCGTGGGATGCAGCACACAAAACCACACACTCTCTGGTCCATGGAAAAACCTTTCTCTATGGAACTGATCCCTGGTGCCCAAAAGGTAGTGCAAGAGATCATCACTGTAGCATTTCTCAGTTTTATTTTAAGAGTACATATGCATGGATTAATAATAGAGGCTAACAGATCAACATTGATTCATAATAGAAAATAAAGTATTTATAGAATAGAATTGAAAGAACTGCAAAGGTCTACCCAGGGCAAAGGTCTACCCAGGGCAAATAAATCAAAACCTTGCCAGAAGTAGATCAGATTATAGAGGCAAACTGGGGAGTCAGAGGTAGAGAAAACCATTGAAACTATTAAATCATTTTCATTCATAAGAAGACGGCCTCTCTTCTGCCTTCTGTTCAGAAAGGACAAGGTTCTCTAACTAAAGATAATTGAAACAAAGAATAACTGAGCATTTTGAATAACACAAAAACAATAGAAAAGATTCTTTGCATTGAACTTTGTTCCAAAGAAACAGCTAGCACAAGTATTAAAAGATTCCAATACTGTAGTATCAGATATAAGCACCAGCTCACTGCAAGAAACAAACAACTAATGTACAGCATGTCTGCAACTGAATACCCTGGATGCAAAGAAATGCAACATGGAGGAAAGGGATGGATAAGAATAAAAAACAATGAAAAGAAAGAAATCACAATAGTAGCAGAAATGGTGGAGAAAAGGACAAGGAAAATCAAGAATTGGTCAGCACCAGGTGAAGATGAACTGCATAGTTTTTGGTTGAAAGATCTGACTAATTTATACCCACTCATTGCCAAACAATTTAACAAGAGGTTTATAAGTGAATACATCATGAGAATGAAGAAGATCTTAAAGTCCAAATTTAGTGGAAGAAATACTATAAAGGCAATTAATTTCTGGGCAACTCTAGCCATTAGATATATACAACTTGAATGGTGGACTGGACTCAAGAAGAACTGAAAATAATGACAACAAATGATGCCCTTTATCCATGCAGTGACATTGACAGACTCTACTTACCAAAGAGCATAGATGTATGTGGAATGTTGCAAGTACATCAAACAGTTGAAGAAGAAAAAAGGGCATTGAAAATATCTGAAGGACAGTGAAGAAGATGGTTTACTGAGAATTGAAAAGTCTAAACTGACCTACAACAAAGACTAAATGAAGAATAGAATAGAGATGTGACAGGGCAAAATATTACATGGCCAGTACATAAAAATGCTAGTAGGCAAAGCAGATACCAAGATCTGGAAATGGCTCAGACCAGGAAACTTAAAAAATAGATGGAATAACTAATTCTGGCTGCACAAGAGCAAGTTTTAAGAACAAATGCATAAAAAAGCCAGAATTGAGAAGGTGGCAACAGAAAGCAAATGCCGCCTCTGCGAAGATCTGCCTATCACAGATCCTTGGGAAAGACTTAATAGGCAGATAAAAGTGCCAAATCTAATCCACACATCTGCCTGACTTTGTCCAACAACAACAGTAATAATTTCTACAAGCTATATTTAGCTTCTGCAGCAAAGAGTAGGGTAGATTTCAAAAATCCAAAGGACCATTAAATGCAGATAAGTCTAATTCCTTGATACTACAAATAATTGTCTAGTTTTTTGCAGCACAGATTTGGTATCACTAGTCAAGAGGCATCTCATCATGGGAGAATTCCTCCTTGTTTTATTTCATTCCTTTTATTCTCCCCATTTTCTTTCTTAACAGAATGCACTGTTTGTGATATATTCCAGTGTAAACAAAATTCCAGATGCTTTAGCATATTCGTCCGAAGCACATACTTTCTATTCTTTATTTACATATTCTAGCAAATATTTTACCAAGGAAATTGGTGAATGTTTACTAGTTGGAACAAGATCCTATGCTACCATGTTAATTTCTTTGTAAAGTTTTTTTTTTAATTGAAATGGATATTGCTTTCTGACCACAATGGCAAAATCATTTTAAAAAGAGAGTAACTCCTCTTATTCAGTCAGTTCTTGATATTATTCCACCTAGGGGGGGGGGGGAGAAAAATGTAGTCATTTGGCATAAAGCTTCATATTAATTTCAATGCCTAAGTTTGAATGGATAAAATAAGAGCAGAAATGTCCTCCAGTGATGTTAGCAGGCTAGTAGCATCTGCCTTGGATCCCCTTGTTCCCACAGAGTACTGTGCCATAAACATCAGTTCAGATAATAAGTCAAGCTTGGCATATGCTAAGCATGTGTGAAGACTGTCACTGTCTGCAGGCTTCGGTTCCGTACTGAACTCTGAGTGCTCCCACATTTGCTTGTATTCCCCTCATTTCCTCTGTTTTGATTGCCTGATCTTTCACTTGAACCATGAGAAATTTGGCTTTCCTTCATGAGAAATTACTAGCAGAAAAAAAAAAGTCATGCCTTCGGTAGTAGAAGTGGGATCTGCAATCAAATGCCAGGATTGCATCGTGTCATCCTCTTCTGACTCAGCAACAACCTGTGATATCTTAGCATGAATTGCCTTTTCCTTTTTGTCCATAATACCCATAATACCATATATATGCAGAAGATCACTACTGAGGAACACCGAAATCAAGCCATATCTATAGGACTTGCTCCAGGCTTGCAATTCTAGATCTTTTCCTCTCACCCTTTTGAGTCAACATAAACTTTGGACATTTTCTTCCTGGCCTTAAAACTGGGAAACATCTGCTTAAAGTTTACATAACTGTTTTGTCTATCCTAAGATCCGCTGTTTCTTACCTCACCAGAACAAAAAATAAAGGTTTACCTTCTCATAGCTCTGTCAGGACTAAGTCTGAATAATACTAGAGAATTATGGTGATAGGAAGCAGAACACAGGAAGAAGCTGCTGGCTATATTCAAAGTGGGTAAGAAAATCCCTTTGATGTTGTATGTAAGAAATATTACATATTTTTTTCCAAATTGTAAAATGCTAAATTTAGGGAATATTGTAAATTTGCTAGCATGTCTGTCAAATCCATTTATAGTAGTATACCATAGGCCCAGGCACTATTCCTCAGTGCAAAGACTGGGGAAGTAATAAAAAAAAAAGATTACTATGGGTTTTATTTTGTCTTCAACAGAAATAATTATTCAAAATATATTTAAAGTTGAAAGTTATCCAACAATAAATAATCAAGATTCCTTTTTTCCTTCTGGAGTCATAATGGTCAGGTCCCAAGTCAGCTAATAATTCTGAGACTGAGATATAATCCCCAGGTAAAAATTTTGGCGTTGAGGAGTTCCTGTTGTCAGAGGTTCATCCATAGCACACCATTAGCAATCCAATAAACACTCAAGAGCTAACAATGGAAGCGTCAAGGACAAAGCTCAGATAATAAGTTGCTTTTATTGCAGACACAATGAATCATAATAATGGAGATCAGCTACTGCAGAATCTAGCCTGCTGTATTTAAAAGCTCGAACTGACTGCCAAGGTAGATTCAGAGGAGGAAGCGTCACACTGTTAACATCCAATGGATACTAGAAAATGCAAGACAGTTGCAAAAATACATTTAATGTTGCAGATCATGATATATAAATTTTATTGCATAGGCCAAACAAATTGTGAATCATCCTTAAAAACATGGGTACATCTGGACCCCACATCCATCTCTTGAAGTATTTGTATGATAACCAGAAGCAAGAGCCAGAACTGGTTTATTGTTTATTAGTATTACATTTATATGCTGTCCAATTCCAAAGGACTCTAGGAATTTCATGAGTAAAAACATTAAAAACTAGAAAAATAATAGACAAACATCAAGAATAGAAAATGACAAGAATGAGAACAAAACAGAAACCAACGCACATGATTAGAAGTGGGTTTCACTCACCAGGCCTCACCAAAAGCCTGGGTGAAGAGAATGAAATATGAAGCAAGTAAATGGTTCTAGGTTGGGAAGGAGTGTGCAAAAATTACATAAGATTATTTTATTTATTTGATATGCAAAGCATTTCATTTGAAATTCTAGACTGGAAGAAATGGAAATTTGAATTTTATAAGTACACAATCACATGTATGCTAATAATATCATTATACTGTAATTGCTGAAAGTGAGGAAATTCTTGTTGAAATTGAAAGAAGACAAAAAAAAACCCCAATCTGCATTTTTTTTTCTTTATTAAATTTATAGGCCACCCGAATGTATCAAAACTCTGAGTGGCTTAAAGAGTAAAAACAAATGTATATGAGGGGTCCTTGGTGCTCTCTGAGCTTGGTTGCTTTCTTGAAGACATTTTATTACCCAAACTAGGTGACATCATCAGTGCTAGTAAGGAGTGGGGCTTGCTCTCAGTTTATATTCTAGTGCAGTGGTCCCCAACCTTTCCAGCTGTGCAGGCTGGCAGTGGCAGCAGTGGTAGTGGTGGGGGGAGAGGGAATGGTTCTACACAAGTGGCAGGTTTGCACATGAATGTGTCCACCCACCACTTGTGCAAATGGAGCTTTTGAGTGTGAGTGCGCGTGTGTGTGTGTGCCTGCCCCTTGCACAAGGCTTGCACAGCCTGGTTCCGAACGGGCCGTAGCCCAGTATTGGGCCACAGCATGGGGACTGGGGACCCCTATTCTAGTAGTTGCCCTGTCAGGGTTTGTGGGGTTGGTGTTACAGGTTAAAGGTTGGGCCGTTTACTGTTAGCTTGTTTGGCAGTTCTTTGATTGGGGTATTATTTACTTGATTGTTGATCTGATGTTAATCTTGGAGTTAATCTATTATCATTTGGATGCTAATTGCTAGTGGGAAAGTATTTGGCTCATTTTGTTCCCTTTTTGGCATGTTGATTATCTCTTTTGTATAGTATGTAAATATTGTTTATGTGTGTGTGGCTATTGATGACTAATTTGTTGGAGTCTGACAAATTAGCCATCAATAAGAACTCTTTAACAAAGAGTTAAGAATATTTTTTGCTATTTTTCTTAATTTTGCAAATCAGTTTTTTGCAAATTCTATATACTGTCATGGTTCTGACAGATGAGACTCTTGAAAAGAACTTCGAGGCATTGTTTACCTTAAATAATTTTTTATTCGAGAAACAAAGTATCGGCACTACATAGTCGAAACCAAAAACTAAATTCCCCTCCCCTGGATACAAAGTAACAAAGCACAATTCCCTCCTTCAATAAACAGTCATAAATCACATTCCCCAATTAGCTTGAAGCTTGGGCTTTCTCCCCAGCTCTCCAGCCCACCAAACCTCTATCAACTCTGGGCCCAATGATCTTGGGTTCCCACAGCTGAGTTATTATTGTTATGACTAGCTGGACTCTCATCCACATTCCCCCTCCCAGTATCAACTAACTCTAAAAGCAATAGAGGAAAATGGCTGCATTTCCATCTGTTGTCAAAGCAAGAACATCTGATGTTAGCAGCGTTGACATACACTTTGTCAATCTCTGCCTCCATATCACCTTCATCCAATTCCAAAATATTTGTTAAAGACTGAAAACCTTTTCTCTAGTGCTTTATCCAGGATCCTTGGAAGTGCTCTAAGTCTCAAACAGAATTATTTTTCACTCAATTCCAGTAATATATTGTCTAAGTCCTTTTTCATTTCTCTGCTTATTATTTCTGCTTCACTTTCTAAAATTTTAGTTTTGTCATTGTTTTACTTCTCATGTAAGTTGTCCTATAGCTTCTCCAATTTTTTTTGTAACTTCTTTTTTTATCTCCTCTTTCATCTTTACACATCATTATTCCTTTCTCACTTTAAAATCATTTTTAACAGATTTGACAGCTTCAGGTTATTGCTTTTCCATATCTTCAAACATTTTTTGTAATATATCTGAAGTATTCCCCTTTTCTGTCAATTGCTCCAAAGATTCTCTTCTTCCTTTACCAAGCTTTGTTGTTTTCCTGNCTCGCCTACATCGTCCATATAGGACGACTCGGGAACTCAACTCCTACCCCGGGCAGCTCACCTATCCCCTTATGCCCAGGGGAAAGGTATCAAGCCGTTTGACAGCTGATGCTGGCTGTCAAACCGGCTTTTACGCAAAACAGGCGGGAGGCAGCAAACAGCTGCGACCAGCGAAATCGCCTGCCACCGGAAGTCCGTGTGTGTGGCTATTGATGACTAATTTGTTGGAGTCTGACAAATTAGCCATCAATAAGAACTCTTTAACAAAGAGTTAAGAATATTTTTTGCTATTTTTCTTAATTTTGCAAATCAGTTTTTTGCAAATTCTATATACTGTCATGGTTCTGACAGATGAGACTCTTGAAAAGAACTTCGAGGCATTGTTTACCTTAAATAATTTTTTATTCGAGAAACAAAGTATCGGCACTACATAGTCGAAACCAAAAACTAAATTCCCCTCCCCTGGATACAAAGTAACAAAGCACAATTCCCTCCTTCAATAAATAGTCATAAATCACATTCCCCAATTAGCTTGAAGCTTGGGCTTTCTCCCCAGCTCTCCAGCCCACCAAACCTCTATCAACTCTGGGCCCAATGATCTTGGGTTCCCACAGCTGAGTTATTATTGTTATGACTAGCTGGACTCTCATCCACATTCCCCCTCCCAGTATCAACTAACTCTAAAAGCAATAGAGGAAAATGGCTGCATTTCCATCTGTTGTCAAAGCAAGAACATCTGATGTTAGCAGCATTGACATACACTTTGTCAATCTCTGCCTCCATATCACCTTCATCCAATTCCAAAATATTTGTTAAAGACTGAAAACCTTTTCTCTAGTGCTTTATCCAGGATCCTTGGAAGTGCTCTAAGTCTCAAACAGAATTATTTTTCACTCAATTCCAGTAATATATTGTCTAAGTCCTTTTTCATCTCTCTGCTTATTATTTCTGCTTCACTTTCTAAAATTTTAGTTTTGTCATTGTTTTACTTCTCATGTAAGTTGTCCTATAGCTTCTCCAATTTTTTTTGTAACTTCTTTTTTTTTTATCTCCTCTTTCATCTTTACACATCATTATTCCTTTCTCACTTTAAAATCATTTTTAACAGATTTGACAGCTTCAGGTTATTGCTTTTCCATATCTTCAAACATTTTTTGTAATATATCTGAAGTATTCCCCTTTTCTGTCAATTGCTCCAAAGATTCTCTTCTTCCTTTACCAAGCTTTGTTGTTTTCCTGGTGGTTGCCATTCATTTATTTATAATTCTGAAGTGAAAGTAACTCAGTTACAAATATGAACATGTAAAGCAGGCTCCTCTTTTTCCTCTTTCGCTTTTTCCTAACTCTTAAGGCTTTAATCGAATCTATCTTTCCATGGTTTTAATGGCACAGTCCATCTCATGTTACACTTATCTCCTTAGTTTGTAATATCCATCAGTTGTCTTTTCTCTTTGATGTAAGACAGTCAACATTCCCAGGAAGGTCTGGTCTATTTATTTAATTAATTACAAACAACTCCAAAAGCACTTTTGCCAAGCATTAATATTTTGAATTTATATAGTTATTTTATCTGTCATAACTTTCTTAGTCAAAATCTCATTAAGCTCTTTGCTGTCGTTTTAAAGTCTTTTAAAAGTATAATTTCCTCTTTACTTTCTGTAATTCAGAAGGAAGGCTGGCTCATGGAATGCTTGTTTCCTTTATTCTGCTGTTTAAAAAAGACCTCTTTTCAAATGTAAATTTATTATATCCAAAGGCAATTAAAAAAGTGATGGTTTGAGCTGACTTGGTAGAAAGACATTATGGGTACAAGCACACTGTATTTCTCTTGTCCATCGCCTGCTCTACTCATGAGAAGACATGGGTTTGACAAAAACAGATGATGCCAGACAAATCTTGTTGCATTCTTTGACCAAGTGACAAAATTAGTGGACCAGAGGAAGGCTGTGGATATAATTTACTTGGACTTCAGTAAGGCATTTGATAAAGTAGATCACAACCTACTACTTGATAAGATAGAAAAATGTGGGGTAGACAGCATCACCACCAAATGGATTCGTAGCTGGCTGACCGGTCATACTCAGCATGTGGTCCTCAATGGAACTGCACCTACATGGAGGAAAGTGTGTAGTGGGGTGCCCCAGGGCTCTGTTCTGGGCCCAGTGCTCTTCAACATCTTCATCAATGATTTGGATGGGGGGGGTAGATGGGGAACTCATCAAATTTGCAGACGACACCAAGCTGGCAAGAATAGTCAACACTCCAGAAGATAGGCTTAAGATACAGAAGGATCTTGACAGACTTGAACATTGGGTGCTATCTAACAAAATGAAATTCAATGGTGAAAAAAGTAAGGTTCTACATTTAGGCAAGAAAAACCAAATGCAGTAACTATGAGAAGGATCTCAGAGTCCTAGTGGACAATCACTTAAATATGAGCCAACAGTGTGCTGCAACTGCCAAAAAAGCCAACACAGTCCTAGGCTGCATTAAGAGAGGGATAGAATCAAGATCATGTGAAGTATTAATATCACTTTATAACACTTTGATAAGGCCACACTTGGAACACTGCATCCAGTTTTGGTCACCACAATGTAAAAAAGATGTTGAGACTCTAGAAAGAGTACAGAGAAGAGCAACAAAGATGATCAGGGGACTGGAGGCTAAAACATATAAGGAATGGTTGCTGGAATTGGGTATGTCTAGTTTAATGAAGACAAGGACTAGGGGTGACATGATAGCAGTGTTCCAATATCTCAGGGGTTGCCACAAAGAAGAGGGAATCAAGCTATTCTCTAAAGCACCTGAGGGCAGGATAAGAAGTAATGGATGGAAAGTAATCAAGGAGAGAAACAACCTAGAACTAAGGAGAAATTTCCTGACAGTTAGAACAATTAATCAGTGGGACAACCTGTCTCCAGAAGTTGTGAATGCTCCAACACAGGAAGTTTTTAAGAAGAGACTGGACAGCCATTTGTCTGATATGGTATAGGGTTTCCTGCCTGAGCAGGGGGTTGAAGTAGATGACTTCCAAGGTCCCTTCCAACATTATTCTTATTCTTATTCTTATTAGACTGTAGGATTTCCATCCTATGTTTTCCTCATAAGAAGCAGCTGTCCAGGCTGCAGGTGGGCAATCTGTTGGGCAACATTCACTGCCAAAGTGTCATCTTCACTCCTTTTGAGACATCTAGTTTGCCATAGAACTTTATCCAGAAGCCTAGCCTCATGTTCTTAAGGCAAACCAAAAGCTTGTCAATATCCACCCACTATCCTGGGTAAAGAAGCAGGAAGTAGAAGAAGCCGGTTTACCATGTTAAATTTGTTCATTAATCTAGATCACTAAGGTAGTTATGACCAAAATACCATATATAAAATCGATGCAATTGGATTTAAGTAGTACCTTTCCTACTTCACAACTATATGTTTGAGGAGAAGACAACAATTCCTGAATGTCATTATATCATGAACCCTTATTTTGGAATGACTCTCTTTTTCATTGTGGACTATTGAAGCAATGATCTGTGGCTTGAAAAGATACAGTCAGGCATGCAGGGCATAGACTGTCATGTGTCGCTAGTGTTCAAAGCAATTATATCAGAGATAATAGTAGCCATAGACAACATTTAGAAGAGAAAATGGCAGATTTATATATCAATTATTTCAAAGCAGCAGGTTTTTACATCATTGGATATATATGGATATGGAACCTGGCTTCTCAAATCCAGATGTGCTATTTTACTTTGTGTTAACATGGAGAATATTTTGGAAATATATCAGGAAACTTGTCTGAATTTTTACTTTTCTTTGGAATAATGTGATTATCCATTTGGTTCCTCGTAAGAGAAATTGGCCAAACATTTTGTGGCTTTACTCAGTAAGTGAGGCCAGTAAAAGCTACATTAGAATTGGTTTCTTTTATGGTTTTTAAAGAACACTGAATGCACACCTCCTCTTAACCACAAAAAAACTCCTTGCAGATGACCTGAAGCAAAAGTATTTCTAGTGATTTGCTCGTAGAAAGCTAACAAAAAGAAATGGAAAATATCCATTTGGTTTAAGGTAAATGGGAGGATCGTGACATCCTGAGGTTGGGGACAGCTAAGCTATACTAATCTTCATACTAGACCCTCCTGGCAAAACTGACAAGGCATCTGGAGTAGCCAGTGGTGGAAAAAGCCAGAAGCAGAGTGTGGAAAGAAGACTGAATATCAAAACTAGGTTAAAAATTATATTTTCTGTATTGGCATCCATAACTTGATGCATGCCAAGCACATCTAAAAATGGCCACACATAACTGATAACTATGCCAGAGCATACCAAGGAACAAAATGAAAATAGGAATATGTAGTAGATACTGCTACTAGCAAAAAAGAAGTATAAGGAAAGTAGAGTTCTGGAAATAATGTAGAAAGGGGCCTTTGATTTTCTGTTTTCTTTTTACTTCCTTCAGCAGGAGAATTTTTTATATTTGTTTGTTTGTTTGTTATTTTCATTTAATGAGAAGGGGCAGTTATCGTTAGTGAATCCAAATAAACATTAGTTTGGAAGTACAGGTAGTCCTTGATTTACAACCATTATTGAACCCAAAATTTCTATTGTTAAGTGAGACAATTTGTCCCATTTTACAACCTTTCTTGCCACAGTTGTTAAATGAATCACTGCAGTTGATAAGTTAGTAAGCTGGTTGTTAAATGAATCTGGCTTCCTAATTGACTTTGCTTGCTTGTTGAAAGGTTGAAAAAGGTGATCACATGACCTTGGGACACAGTAATGGTCATAAGTATGAACCAGTTGTCAAGCATCTGAATTTTGATGACATGATCATGGGGATGCTACAAAAGTTGTAACTGTGAAAAATGGTGATAAGTCGCTTTTTTCAGTGCCATTGTAACTTTGAACAGTCACTAAATTAACTGTTGTAAGTTGAGACTACTTGTATAATTGGCAGTGGCTCTGCCAATGATAAGACGCAAGCACAATAACAAGATGTCAATCACAAGATCGATTATTTCCAGTTTTTAGATTAAGACAGTGCATTTTTGTTAAAAAGTAAAAAAAAAACACCATAGCAGTTTACTATTATAATAAATAGTGTAAATTTTCCAAATACTAGTTTTCAACTAGAATGTCTGCATGTGTGTATTTCTATACAAGCATAGCTATATATAGCAATTTCAGTTTAAGTTTGTATTACTAATCATTCCTCAGAACTTCAGCGGGATTGTTTTATTATATTGTCTGAGTTGCATTTGAATCACAAGAGCCTGCAAAGGCAAGGAGATGTATCTAGTTCATATTGTGTCTCCATTATCTTTAGCCAAGGTTTTTCCTATCATTTCAATACTTTAGCTCGGTGTAGCCAGATTTGTGTTCTTCATCAGCCCCAGTTAGCATGACTAATACCAATGAATTATGGGAACTTTAACCATAGCTTGGAGGGAACTATGTTGCCTACCTCTGCTTTAAGCATGCATGTAGTCTAATATTTATTTATTTAGGTACTGGCTGACTTCAAATGAATTCTGGGTAGGTCAGAATATTGAGTAATGATTTCTCCTTATATTTGTACTGTACCTTTTACAGACTTTCTTTCATCCCAGCCAAGAGCAATGGGGTTTACAGAATAAGAGTTGGAAGGGACTTTGGAGATCTTCTAGTCCAATCCCTTGCTCAAGCAGGAAGCCATATATCACTTCAAACAAATGGTAGTCCAATCTCTTCTTTAAAATCTCCAGTGTTGGAGCACCCATAACTTCTGGAGGCTAGTCATTCCACCAATGAATTGTTCTAATTGTCAGGAAATTTCTACTTACAGTTGTAGGTTGGTTCTGTCCTTGATTAGTTTCCATCCATTATTTCTTCTTCCGCCCTCAGGTGCTATGGACAGTAGGTTGACCCCCTCTTCTTTGTGGTTTGAAAAATTAAAGTATTCAATAACTTTGGATTTAGTTTAAGGTAACAAAATCTTTGTTAGAAAAGACCAAAAATATGAAATTGTGTTTCTCACACTAGTCTCATCCAGGATTAAAATACTGTAATTGTCTGTGAAAATCCCAAAAGTGCTTTCCCCCCCCCCCTTCCAAAAGGCAACTGGACTTTCTTGGTTTTTTCCTTTGAAAACATTTCACTTCTCATCCAAGAAGCTTCTTCGTTCTAACTAACTGGTAGAGAATGGAAGGATTTAAATTCTTTGCAGTAACAACTGGAAGCCTGCAAAGAGTATAAATCAAGTTGCCTTTTAAAAAAAAAGCATGTTTGGGACAATCGTCATCTGGACGATTAAGAATCTCCACAGACATATATTTGAATGACCTTAAGAGTGCAGGCAAATAGATACTGCTTATGGAATGGTTAGAAAAGAGGGAGCATAGCCCACAACTGTGTAATGGGCAGAGGAAGAGGCTCGGGAGGGACTTTCCCTAAGTTATTGGGCTGTAAAGATGATGGTGGGAGAATTCAGATTAGTGAGATTCTGTTCTGTAGCTTTACAATAAAGTAGAATTAACTTATCTGTCTTTGTGTTCCTGTCTGGTCTACCTGGTCAACGGACAGGTAAAAAGCAGTATTTTTTCTTTGACTAATGCTCTCCAGCAATCAGGATTAAGTCACGTAGTGTTCCCAAGAGATGAGTTGATATGTTAACCAATATAATTTCAAACAGTGGTGAGCAGTCCCTTTTTTTCCCCAACCCATGCCAACAGGGTAACTGAAAAGCCAGTATCTGTTACAAGATCGTTTGAAGCAGGAAACATAGTGGATTCGTGGCTTTTCTAATGGGGGATGATTCCTGCTCACATGGAAACCATCATTTAAATGCAAAATCTCTCCCCCCCCCCCTAGTTACAATGCAGTCTGAAGCCTAGATCTTCACTGTTTACTCTAGCAATTTTGCCTCTAGTGTAACTTATAACTAGAAAGAATTTCTCATCTTAGTTCCCATGTCCCATCAAAGTCATAATAAAGCACCAGCAAATTAACTAATTTTAGATCTCTTTGGACCTCTCTAATCTGATGGCCATTGTCATTAGCCATGTACTGTGTAAAGAATTGCATCTGTCAGCTGATTTCTCACATAATTTGTCTGCAATTTGTCTGCAGTTTCCCTTTGCTGCAATTTAGACGTGTGTTCTGAGTTTGTTCTTTTCATTGGCACGTAGATAATATACAAAAAGTTGTAACTGGGAAACTTTAACAAAGAATGCAAAGTGCCAGAATGGATAGATACAAACATATTGGATTATGTCCTATGCCTGTCATATCATCCCAAAGCCCTCTGCCAATGTAAGAACCCTGTAGTATCCTTTTTGTAATGTCTAACAAGCAGGGCAGTAAGGTCCTCCTTACTATGTCAGAAATTTTCAGAATGCACTTTTGCTTAAATTCCAGAAATAATTCATAATCCAATAATCCAATCCATATTTGAGGTTTCTTCAATTCGTTCTTAATAGTATCAGTCAAATTGTTTGAATAGCACTAGAGGTAGTCCTCAGTTAATGACTAGTCATTCAGCAACTATTCAAAGTTACAACAGTGCTGAACAAGTGTTGATTATGACCAGTGCTCAATGTTTTGGCCATCCCAGCACCCCTGCAGTCATGTGCTTGAGAAGTGGGAACTTGGCACCTGGCTCACACTTACAACAGTTGCAGTGTCTCACTTCATGTGATCATATTTTGTGACCTTTCCTGCCAGTTACCCATAAACAAATCAGTGTTGACAGGGAAGGTCACAACTTTTTCAGGTAAGTCTCTCCCACATGAATAAGCAAATTCAGGGGAAACAAAATCTACACTAAAATAAGTTTGACTATATGTTGAAGTATATTACCATTTCCATCCAATACTTTCATGTATAATTTTATGCCAAAATATCCCTCAACTTTTTCTTAAAGCTACATAAATGTATGTCATTCAATATATGAAATGATTTACAATAAACTTAGATTCCTGGAATAACCACACTGTTGATTTGAGTTCAATGTCCTAGAAAACATTTGTCTTCATTTACAAACTCATAAGAAGACTGGTGGACTAAAATGAACTTTTGTTCTGGCAGTAGGTGGGTGATGTCACAATCATGCGACTTTCAACGTTGGTATCCCCCTCTTTCATTACAATACTGACAAAGACGAACAGCACCAAGAATGTAATTCCATTAAGTTCCCAAAAACAATTGGTGAAAAGTCCTTGTCACAAACTGTTTTAGCAGCCATAGCTTTTCTGCTGAAGCATGTTAAAATTAAAAAAAAATGATATAAATAGTTTATATTTATTACTGTAACAACAACAAAATATCTTACAAAGCAGAAATGCTGTTTAAATACTCCATATCTAAATTACAAGCATGGGATAATGGATCACTTCCTGTGTCCCACCATCCATGCAAAAAAAAAAAAAAAGATGACCCTAAATGTAAACTCCAAAATAGCAATAAAAGAGTTGGCCCCAATCTGAAAAATAATTGGAAATGATGTGCTCTATAACTTCAGCCAACACAATTCTAAGTGGAATGGCATGCTAAGCATTGTTATTTACTAGTCTCAAATGGGTACATATTATTAGTTGCTCAAGTAGACCTATTATATTTTTATTACCTTTTAGGCGGCTTTATTATTCATGATTTCATGTATTTAGTTTCATCGTGAATGATGTTTTCGTACTACATGCAAAATTCTAAACTTATCTCTTTTCCATATTATTTATAGAGAAATTTAGGCAATGTTAGGCCAACAGTGTAACTTAAGTTGATAAACAAATGTTAACCATGATGAAAATTCATACTTGGGATGTGTGTTTGTGTGTGTATGTGCAAGTGCGTGCGTATGTATTTCAAAATCTTAGAGCCAATTTCTGTTCCAATACAATTATTTTGTTTTTGTTGCCAACTTTGCAGCTAATTATTTTTAATGGCCAGCTGGGGAACATCTTTAAAAATCCCATCTACTGGTTTTGTTGTTGTGGTGGTTGTTGTTTATCTAATACTACAATGAAAATAAAGAATCTGAGATTATCTGGATTATCTGATTTTTTACCAGTAAAACTCAACTCATTTATTTAAAACACATGCATTTAAAATTAAAATATCTGATTAAGTTTCTGAATGTTTTTCTTTGTTTTGGGGCTTTAATTATAAAATACAGATCCCCTTGATAGCAACTGATATGGATTACTAATTGATTATTGATTGTAATCTACAATTGTGTGGCATGATACTTCTAGGGAATATACTTATTTTTCAGAAAAACTGAGAAATAAAAAATAAAATTTATCAAAACTTTCACAATCCCAGAAACAAATTATAAATAAATTATAAATTCTATACTAGTCCCATATCTAGTATAGAAACATGAGAAGCTATAGGAAAGATTAAAACAGGAAGAGCACTAGGACCGGATGGACATCATAGTTCTTATTATAAATATTTTGAAGACCAACTTTTACAAACATTTCAGAAAATAAAGAATTCTATTTTACAAGGAGTTGTTATGGCCCGAATCTTGGAAAGAGGTCAATATCGTGTTGTTACAAAAGGAAGTACAAGATTTAACTTCTACTAAAACTATAGACCAATTTCTTTATTGAATAATAATTATAAAGTATTCTGATTAATTTTGACTGGCTAAAAAAGGCTTTTGTAAGGGTTTATCTATGAAGATCAATTTGCATTTTTACCTAAAGGACAATTAAAAAATAACGAGAGAACTATATTGGATATAATAGAATACTTACAATAACATAATGAAAAACAAGCCACTTTAATTTTTATTACATATCAAGAAAGCTTTTGACAAGTTGAACTGGTTCTTCTTGGTTAGGACATGGATTTCAGTGAGAAATTTCTTCATGGAATCAAGTCAGTATACACATCCCCAAAGGCTCAAATTATAGCTAATGGTGATTTGACCAGCCATGTGATAACGAATAGGAAACAAGACAAGATTATCCTCTGTCCCCTTTGTTGTTTATTTTGGTTCTTGAAGTTTGACTAGAAACATTAAGCATGATAAAAAGATAATGCACCTTAAAATTTAAAATGGAATGGAAGGACATGATTTAAGATTTGGATGGCACAGCTATTTGTAGTATAAGGAGCCACAGTGGCACAGTGGTTAGAATGCAGTATTGCAGGCGATCTCTGCTCATTGCCAGGAATTTGATCCTGACTGGCTTAAAGTTGACTCAGTCTTCTATCCTTCCGAGGTCGGTAAAATGATGACCCAGATTGTTGGGGGCAATATGCTGACTCTGTAAACTGCTCTGAGAGTGCAACCTTATACTACAAAATTAGAATTTAAATGAAGAATGAATAAATTCTTCAGTGTGTGCTATTAATTTCCACTTATAAATTTTATATGGAAAAACATGATGTGACAAAGAAAATGGGATTCATTGAAATTTTAAAATATTATAAATATAAATTTATTTTAAATCTATGCCTTCAAATTAATACAGAGAAACAAAGAGAGAGATAAAAGAAGCTACTTGTCCAATATGATGTACAACTATAGAACTATTTTAATTCATGCTATTTGTCTGCTTCTGGGCCTACAAATACTCACTCTTGATTTCATGTTCATCAGACATAGCTGGAAGGACTTAATGCTGTATGATTTTACTTTTAGTTTTTAGAGTTTATTTACTTTACAACAATATGGAATGGATTCAATTGTACCGTCTAGGAACCTGAAAGAATGGTTTCCTGACTAAGTGTACACATTCTAGGGCAAGTACATGGGGTTGAGGCATTTGTCACCATTCAAATGTTACTGAAATGCAGTCTCTAGCATTCTTAATGTTTGTTAATTCAGATTGGTCCTTCTCACCTCCTTGTTGTGGATATTTTGGATTGGGTGCCTCTTTAGTGCACTTTTTTTTTGTTCCTTAATTCTTTGAGATACTGTAGGTGCTATCCTATTTGTCTTAGGGAATACTGGTTGTAATTCAGACAAATTAACTTTGCATATGACATTGGTTCCATCCTGATGGGGTGTATAGTTGTCAGCTTGCACAGATTTTTTTGCAGTGTTTTTGTGGGTTTGTGGGCCACTGTGATGCCTAGTGGTTGGAATAGCCTACACAAAACTTCAGTAAAGAACCAAGATTGTAAATATGTTAACAGACACCCATGCTGTTAAACCTAACTACATATTTCACTGGGATTATACTGAAAACAGCAAAAAAGCCAGAGCATTCCTAGAAGTTTGGCAGTCAAATAAATGGAACATTAACAGATCCAGTGAACTGGATACCATCTACCATCCAGTGAAGTGCCTGATCCAAAACACCCACTAGATTAAGATGGGGAAGACCAACCAAAATGAAGAAAACAACATTCCCATCAACCAATTGATTGGCACCTCACAGAAAACCTCCAATTACCACTAATGCCCCAGGATGCAAAGCACAAATACCACAAGGCAGCCCTGCCCCTCTTCATACTTCTTCACTGAAGAACCCTGATTCACTCAGGGTGAAACATCTGCAGAAAACTTCATTGGTGCCTCAGAGCAAGGAGAACTTGAATATAAGGTATGTACATCAAACCTGGCCTTCCTCTGTTCCAAAAAATTCATTTTTCAAATGATTTTTTAGGAACCTTTCTGAGACTGGAGGGCAGTGGTTTAGGCCCATTGCTGTCATTTGAAATGTGGTAAATGCACTTTCCGGGATTACAGTATTTTGAATTT
Organism: Protobothrops mucrosquamatus; assembly: GCF_001527695.2. Taxonomy (NCBI): domain Eukaryota; kingdom Metazoa; phylum Chordata; class Lepidosauria; order Squamata; family Viperidae; genus Protobothrops; species Protobothrops mucrosquamatus. Next base: position 46,097 of record NW_015386668.1, on the reverse strand, counting down.
TTTTTAAAAAGAAAATGTCGTTACAAATCTGGACACCTAGAAACAACAGGACATGTACTCTTCTAGATACTCAACCTGCAAAGACATGTGCATTAACTCATCCTATCATTCTAGTCCATACTGAATAAATATCCAGGGTGCACAGAATAATGTTACACCACTTTTGGATAGTAACCCTGCCACAAGATATGGCATTGCCAAATTCTGCGTAATTGTGCTCAAAATCCATCAGATGATGTCTTTTGGCTTGTGCTTTTATTATTATTATTATTATTATTTTAATTTCTATACCGCCCTTCTCCCGCAGGACTCAGGGCGGTGCACAGCATATTAAAACAGATACACATATCAATAAAAATAAAAACCCCTCTAAAACCAAATTAAAACCAAATATTCGAAGCTGTGTTCCAATTAAAATTATACCTAAAATCGTCCCTAAATAAAATCCTCCT
>NW_015386668.1:37668-45622 GCF_001527695.2 Protobothrops mucrosquamatus | reverse complement strand
TGCTTGAGACTCAACATTACAAATTAAGTTCAGTGTGCATCTAGCTTTCTATATTAGGATGTTTTGTAATGTAATAGATAGAGTCTGTCACATACTACATATGTGGGACATTTTATTCTCCTTATACCTTTCTCATGCTCCTAAGCCTCCTTTTACATTCTCACTCTTTATATTAACTTTCATACTTTTTACGTATATATACATACATCTTTATATATAGCTTTTCATGATTTATATCTATTATATTTTCATGGGTTTGCCCCCCACAATGACTCTATCCTATCCTTTAAGCTGGTGTAAGTATAAGCAGAGTAAAGATTTGATTTAATAGCCAGCTACTGCAGAAATGCAGAGATGTTTCCTTCGGGTAATCACTCCCTAGAAATCTCAGGCTGTTCTCCACTGCTTGGTTGTGCCAGGTGCCAGAAAGTGGCTTATCTGCGGTTTGCACAAATCTTCAACAAGTAGAAGAGGGCTACTTTCAAGGAACAGGAAACTGTCTCTTTACAGGGAAAGATAATAATGCTTGTGGTAAAAGGAATGAAGGCTTGCAGACAGTGCTCCAGAAGGCTGCAGCTGATTTTGTCTATTCGGGGCAGAGAGAAGACAGCTGTGGGTTGGAGCTAAACATTTTTTACTATTTGGCCCAATTCTCTTTATAATGTGATATAGAAGGTATGCACGAATGGGAACACTGCTTTTATATTGAGGAAGGAAGGAAAATGGTTAGGCAAAGCTATCAGAAATGTATAGTGGATTATTTCCATTTGATTTTGAATGTGCTTTTGTCTTTATAGTCGTACAGAGTCAGACGCTCGGTTTCCTCCTGGGGTGACTGTGGAGAAAGTGGCTATGTTGGGATAGGTTATTTCAACAAATAAACATTGTTGTAGACTCTCTCTCTCTTCCTGCTCAGTGCCAAACCTTGGGTTGCCCGTCTTATAAGCTGTGTCAAGGCTGTGCAATTGAAACATGCACATTCTTTTGGCACTGTTCACTGTCCCTCATTTGGCAGCCAGAGAGTTTAAGAATGCTTTGCAGCTGCAACAATAAAAAACCCAGGCAGGAGACTGGCTCTTTTTTCTTTCTTTTTTTTTTTTAAAAAAAGTTTGATTTGTGCTATTCTCTGCAGATCTTCAAGTTACCTTTTCTTTGGTACCTCCAGGCTGCGGAAGAATAATGCTTTCACTCTGGGACTTACTTCTATTTTTCTCTCTTTCTGGATTTTGCAAGGCCAGATATTAGCACTTCTTAAATCTGCAATAGGCCACAGGTCTGGACCTTGGAATACTTGAAAAAAAATATGAGTTATGATTTGAGATCATGATTCTTTTTAATAGACACAGAAGGTCAAGGTTCCTTAGTAAACTGGTGAGAGGAATTGCATCAAAGTTAGTTTCAAATGAAGTTGCAAATAGATAAAATGTAAAACATTTAAATACTCACAGAATACTTGTTACAAATCTTTTGCATTTGTAATGTTTAAACAACAGCAAGAGGGAACCATCCCTACTCATTTAGCGCTAAGTCGCTTTCCACTGCCTCAAATAACTAAGTGGCCCTCCTTCTTCATATCACTTTCAATGGAGGATTCTGAAACAGAAACAGAAAATTAATAATTCTATTGGGCTCAGAAAAAAAGTGGACAAATATTAGAACTTGCTAATTATTTAGTAACCTTTTAAACTGAGAAAAAAAAAACTCTCCTTAACTTGAATATGGAGTTCATGACAGAATCTTATGCACATGAAAATAGGAGAAAGACCTTTTAGTTTAAAAAAGCTGGTTCTTCTACATATATGTTCAAGATTGTCCCACTTTGTGCATATCTCTAAGTAGGGATCAAAGACTATAATAAAATATAAATGGATATTAAATAAGAAAGTACTCAAATTAAGATTATAGATGGAGTCAGATTTTTTTTTATTCTATATGGTTAAGGAAAAATTGCTGGATGGAATCTGATGAGATAACCGGATGCTATTTTCATTCCTACTCCTTAAGTATTTATTATGTTTACAAACTACTCTTTCTTCTAAAAGTGATGAACATAGTTTTCATTTATCTGAACTGATATAGGGTTTCCTGCTTGAACAGTGTTTGGACTAGAACAGGGGTCCCCAATCCCCGGTCCGTGGACCGGTACCGGGCCGCAGCATGCCAGCAACTGGGCTGCACAAACAAAGCCCCATCCGTGGGATGCAGGCAGCACACAAAACCACGCCCCTTACAGTCCATGGAAAAACCTCTCTCCATGTAACCGGTCCTGGTGCCCAAAAGGTTGGGGACCTCTGGACTAGAAGACCTCCAAAGTCCTTTCCAATTCTGTTATTCTGACAGTTTTTCATTTTCATAGTATAGATATCACTACAAAATATTGTTTCTTTTGAAGGCCTGAACAGGATCCTTTAAGAAAATATAATTATTTTTGAAAATTAGCCACTGGCTGTCTTCTGAAACTGAATTAATGTTGGTTTATGATTCATATCATACATTTAGGATATGTCAGGCTGGCAATTTTAACACAGAGAAGTACTAATGTTCATGTACTTTCCAAATAGTATTATAACAGCATTAGTCTTTTTAAAATCGAAATTACAGTAAATGTACTAAAAACAAACTTCTTTAAGATAAGTTGATTTAGTGTTACTGAATATTAAATTACTTTTTGGCACACATGATGGTGTGTCTTGTTATATTCAAGGACACACTGACCTAGATAAGATTTAAGAATTAATATCCTATCCAAAGTATATTTTTATCATCTTCCCAGACTATGAACTTTGCTTAGTGGGGATGTGATTAGAGAAACAGAGTTAAGTAAAAGAATGTTTAGCCTAGTTTATATTTAGATTTTAACAGAAACTCTACATTTTATGGAGTCTAATGGCTGTGAACATCCAGTTTCTGTTTCCATTTTATTTTAAAACATTTATTTTTCCTGGAAACAATAAAACACAATAGTACATTCTATACAATAAATAATTTTATTTGGTGTGTCCCCTCCTCAAGAAGCTATCACTGAACCCCACCATTCTGAATAATTTTTGTCCAGTCTCTCATCTTCCCTTTTTAGGGAAGGTGGTTAAGAAGGTGGTGGCATTGCAACTCCAGAGGATCCTGGATAAAATGGATTATCTGGACTCTTTTCAGTCAGGTTTGGGCCCCAGGTATGGAACAGAAACAGCAATGATTGCACTTTTAGATGATCTCTGGCAAGAGCAGGATGGAAGTCTGCATCCAACTTTGCTCTTCTTTCAATAGCTTTCAATACCATCAACCATGGTATCCTTTTGAGCCAATTTACGGAGCTGGTAGTGGATTGTACAGTGTTGTACCACCTGATCTCCTTCCTCAGATGTTGGTCCCAATAGGTGTTGATAAGGAGTGAGAGGTCCAGTTCATGGCCCTTGCTTCGTGGGGTGTCACAGGACTTGGTGTTCTCTCTGCTCCTTTTTAATGTTACACCATGGGTGAGATCATCCACCAGCATGAGATGAGGTATCATCGGTATGCTGATGATAACCAGTTATATATCTCTGTCCTGGGTTAAGTCAGTGATGCTGTGGATGTTCTCCCATGGTGCTTGAAACCTGTGGGGATCTGGATGGGGATCAACAGACTTCAGATGAACCTTAGTAAGACAGAGTGGCTATCCTTCTGCATCTGGGAGTTTATCATTTTTGGTCCTGAATGGTGTTGCACTAATCCAGACAGACCCAATATGGGAGTGTTCCTGGACTGAGGACTCCTGCTTGAAGAACAGATGGCAGTTTGTGGCTAAGAAGGCTTCACTCCACTTCATGTTGTTTGCTGGCTATGACCTTTCCTGGATATTAAAATTCTTCACTCAGTCACTCACACCCTGGTCATCTCCTGTCAGGACTACTGCAATTCACTCTACTTTCCTGATACATAATGGGCTACATGAGCATTCTTGGGTTCCCCAAGAACAGTGCATATACAGTAATTCTTTTGCTGTGTGAGCTGCACTGAGTGTTGGTTTGCTTCTGGGTCCAATTCAAGGTGTTGGTTATAATCTTTAAGCTCCAAATGGCATGGGGACAGGATACCTGCACAACCGTTTTCAACACATTACATCGGCCCATCTAACCCGGTGAGGCAGGGAAGATATGTTGCGGATCCCCATCAGTTAAAGAATTTCAGCTGGCAGTGTCTATGACAAGAGTTTTCTCTGCTCTTTGGAACATTCCCCCCACAGTGGTGAGGTAGGGCCCCACTCCCCTGGCCTTTTGGAAATATCTGAAGACTTGTCTCTGCTGATTTGCTTGAGCCTGACAGAGGAGCATGCAGCTTTGGGGTTGGTTAGCACATCGAAGGCCTCCCCCACATTTTTAATTTTAATAATTGCAATTATTCTGTTTTGTTTTAATTTCTTCCTAATATAATATTTATATGTTTTATGTTTTAATTATACACCATCCCCAGTCATTCTGTGAGAGTGATAGTTTTAAATTTTATTATTTAAATAAATAAACAAACAAACAAACAAACAAACAAATAAATAAATAAATAAATAAATAAATAAAATTTCTTCTCCTGTATTTGTCTTCACTATAAAGGAGGCAGTTTTCTGAGATCACACCAAAATTCTTTGAATTTTTTTTCGGGGAAACTGCTTAGTTTTTTTAAATTAAAAGTTCCAAATCCCACAGCCTTTTATTACTAATTTTGTTTTATAACATATTTCATTAAGGTATAAACTTTTTATTTAAAAAGTCAAGCATAATCCTATAAATATTTGCTTGGAATTAAGTCCTTTGAATTAAGTGTGACCTATATAGATAAATAGTGGTAGCTCCTGCTTAACATTTGTTTTATGGCTGTTTGTAGTTGCAATGGTGCTGAACTAATGGTACTTATGCCCAGTCTTTTAGGTTATGGTCATTGCAGCAGTCCATGGTCATTACTGCAGAGTGGACTTTAACTTTCCCCCACCCACCTATTCCCCCCATTTCTGCCCTTTTGGTGGCCCTGCATTCTGGCATCCCTGCTGGCCCCATTGTCTTGCACTCTGCCATCCCTGCTGCTCTTAGCTAACCTTCATCCACCTGACCTTTGCCTGGCCCTTTGTGAGGAGGCTGCTGGCCACATGAGGCTTTCTTTCCGTGGCCTTCCTGAGGCCTTCCAAAACTTTGACTTGGGAACAAGGTTTCTCATGGCTAGCAGCTGCCTCATGAAGTGCCAGGCTGGGCTCACCTCATCAGCAGTTGGAGCAGTGGTTTTCAACCTTTTTAATGCCGCGACCCCAACCGGTCGTAAGTCAAGGACTAAACCGGTCGTAAGTCGAGGACTAAACCAGTCGTAAGTCAAGGACTAAAACGGTCGTAAGTCAAGGACTACCCAACCGGTCATAAGTCGAGGACTTTCCCTGCCCGGGAGCGCCGTGCATGCGTGGTTCCGCCGGCTGCGCCGGCTGAGGCATAGCTGGCAAGCAGCAGAGACGGAGCAGGCAACCACCAGCTGGCCCAGCCCAAGGGAGGTAAGGCACCCGCCGGAAAAGGGGGAAAAATGGCGGACAGAAAAAATGGCGGACAAAAAAAATGGCGGACAGCCTTGCTTGGCGACCCCCATGAAATGGTCGATCGACCCCAAATGGGGTCCCGACCCACAGGTTGAGAACCACTGAGTTGGAGGAAGAAATGGGTGTGGCAGGGATCATGGAGCACAGAGCAGCTTGCATGCTCTTCTGCCACTGACAGCATCCACCTGGCTTTTCTGCACTTCTATGGCACAATGGCAGCTGCTTGTGCACCCTCTCAAGCCAAGCAGCAGTCATCCCCAACCTAGCTGCTCTTGACCCAGACTGCAGCAGCCATTTATCCACCCACTGGCCTGTCTTGAAATAGCTGGGACTTGCAACTTCCTGCCAGCTTCTCCATTGACTTTGCTTGTTAAAAGCCAGCAGGAAGTCTCAAGGAGATCCTTGCTTAACAATCCTCACTTTATGACAGCAATAGGGGCTGCCAGGGTCGCCATTGTTAAATGAGGCAGTCACGTGATGCCATGCTTTAAACGTGCTTAGCAATGGGAATTCCAGCTCCAATTACTGTTTTAACCAAGAACCAGCTGTATGGATAGTAGCCATGTCTGAGGCTTACAAAGCTGCATGTGGTAGAGGGAAAACAGGTATTTTTTAAATCTCATAATATTAGAACATGGAAGTCTTCTAATAAGATCAGTAGAAATTAGGTACAGGGTAGAACAAGGGAAAATATTTCTTCACAAAACACATAATTAGCACCACCACAGCTTATCATGATGGCCATTATCAGTGCCTGCCCAAGACACTTTTCTGCCTGAATTCCAGATGAGAATTCCTGCCTCTTAGGAGTCTGCTTATGTTGCAATCTTACCACTTCATTAAGACCACACTTCCTGCATTCCTTTGTTCTACCCAATTACAGAGCAATGATCACATTGCAATTCCACTCTATCTAAAGACTTGGGCTTTTAAAATTCACCAACAATTACCGCATGAGAAAAACATCTACACAAAAACAGAGCCTTAACGTTGTATAATTCTATGTGGGTTTTATTACTGATGCCACTATAATTTCTAGTGTGGCCCTTTCCCCCCAATACAGACAATAACTTACATGTGTCCCAGAACCAGGAGGTTTATTTGAATGTTGAATCCAATAGAGACAGTCTTCGACTTACGACCACAGCTGAGCCCAAAATTTATGTTTGTTAAGACATTTGTTAAGTGAGTTTTGCCCCATTTTACAACCTTTCTTGCCACAGTTGTTAAGTGAATCATTGCAGTTGTTAAGTTAATAACAGGATTGTTTAAGGGGATCTGGCTTCCCTTTGACTTTGCTCGTCAGGAGGTCACCAAAGCTGACCACATGTCCCCGGGACATTGCAACCATCATAAATATGAACCAGTTGCCAAGCATCTGAATGTTGATCATATGATCATGGGCATGCTGCAATGGTTGTAAGTGTGAAAAATGGTCATAAGTCACTTTTTTCAGTGCCATTGTAACTTTGAACAATCACTAAATGAAATGTTGTAAGTCGAGGGCTACCTGTATATTAATCACTGCTTCACATTTATTTATATTGATTTTCTTCCCTTTTCTTCCAGTATGCCGACTGACCTGAGACTATACAAGCTGTATAGAACCGATATGTTAATGATTCCTATTTTAGGCATTTTTTTTAATGTAGCAACTCATAGGAATGAATCCGTTCCATATAAAAGAACATGCTTAAGTATAACAGCATCCAGAGTGAGGTAAAAAAAAAGTCAAGATGGTTGCCTCATGATCAAAGTCCTTTGTTACATTTTGAGTCTCTCCTAGGGATGTCCCTGCTTATAAGATAAATACTTCAGTTGGGAAAAAAAATGCATTTACAAGATTTGAACTTATTGGAGAGAATTTACTTCATCCATTAATATTTTGGAGCATATGACATTAAATTGTAGATTCTTGTCTGATTTACCTATTGATCAGATTACATATTCATGGTAATTTTGAAATTATTGTTACATTAAACACTGGTAACATAGAAGTTTTGAATGTACTTTTCATCAGTCCAGTATGCTGTTTTCTTTATATATTATGCTTAATAGATGTTTTGGTTTAACTTAGCAGGTAGCTTAGCAGAGTTTGCCTCTTGTGATGCTTTAGATTTAACCACTATATTTCATAATTTTTAGAATCAGCCTTTGAATAGATATCTTCTTTTATGGTTCAAAGGTCTTTTTAACGTATTGTTTTATTTAATGTTAGTGAAATCTGTCTTAAAGATGTTTCAGTTTTGATTTTACACTTCTGAAATCTTTCACATTTCTTCTACATTTATATAAGCATTGCATTTATTGATTGTAATGTTAAGCTATCATTTAAAGCAGAAAGAGGTAACTCCCTAGCCCAGTGATGGCAAACCTTTTAGAGACCGAGTGTCCAAAACCCCACCACTA
>NW_015386668.1:31385-35901 GCF_001527695.2 Protobothrops mucrosquamatus | reverse complement strand
TTTTTTTTTTTTTGTAGAAAAAAAGCACTGGCTTTATCACTGACCATCTGAAATGGACTTGTTTCCACTAATTATTATTAAAATTAGCCATAATTTGCTTGGGTTTCAATGTAGAAACCATGGATCTCTAAGACAGAAATCAAAGCTTCTGAACTCTTGTTCATAGCCAGGCTGACAGAGGGATGGAAGACACATGTGAACTTGGCAAGAGGTTAGGTTCATTATAAAGACTATATTATAGTTTAGCATTATGTTTGAGCCAAGCAGTTGTTGCCTCTGAAGATGATTATTATTCAATATAAAGATTTTTTCCATCTGTTCTTCATAATAGCATATTTCTCATTCTTTCAGCATCAAGTATAGATGTATCGATTTAATGTAGTCAAAATCCAGAGTATGTTATATAAACATAAATGACTTTTCCCAAGTAATACCCCACATTACTTGCCTCTTTGTTTAGTTAAGGTCTTCAGTGACAAGCATGATTACTCTGTAGACTTTAGAAAATTCCAGTGTAAATAAAAATGGATAAAAATTTTGAAAATTGTACTTATATTAAAAGTTCACCAACTGGCCAATCAACCTCTTGGAATTTTTAACTATCTTAAAAACCAAATTTCTCTCCCTCTCCCTCTCTCTCTCTCTCTTCCTCTCCCTTTTATTGTATTATACATTTGTATGTCTCCATGTGTACAATATATATATATGTATATTCTTTTTAATATTTGTGATCTATTAAATCCCCCAACATTAACATTTTTAAGTATGTGCACATTTTATGGAGTGCCATTCTTTTTGCCAACAAAAATAGCAAAAAAGCATAGTTAGATCTCCTATGCTTTTTAAAAAAATAATACATTTAGACTTCTTTCCTTCACCTTTTATTTCTTTAATTTACAGTACAATGTGGTTCCATTCAAAAGCTTTTCCTTTTGACTATAAAGCTAATGGGCTTTTAAAAGCAAAGTTGATTTTATTTTTAATTATATTATGTAACTACAGGATAAGGAGCTATTATAGAAAATACTGTAAGCAGTGCAGGTAAGAATATATTTCTAGTGGATTAAAAAGAGATTAGCTAAGGAGAATATCCTTTTAACATTATATTGGATAACATTTCTTCAAACACTCAGTTTTGTTGTCCTAGAGCACCTATATATTATTTACATATATACACAAATTTGTGTGTGTGTGTGTGTGTGGGTGGGTGGGTGGGTGTGATTGTGTGCCTGTGTCATAAGAAGTAATATCTTCATCCTTAATTATGTTTAAGGATATATTTGCACCTGATAACCAGAATACCTTGCTGTTATCTGAGTGTTCTGTAAGGTATTACAATGAAGTAAATGCATTCAAAACACATTAAAAGGTCCATGTAGAAATTACTTGGGCTTGAATTTTGTATCTGATTAGGTTATCGGCTCTTACAAAGCGCATAACTTCAAATGTAGCTTTTCCTTAAGTAACAACTATGGTACATAATGGATTGCACATGTTTTGTAATGAATAAATGAATGAGAATCTGTCCAAAGGGACAATAGCTATATTTATCCAACAATACTAGAAAAGATATGAAGTGAATTGTAATATTTTCCAGATTAAAGTGCTAGTACTCTTCAGTAAATTTAACCAGTTACCATAGACTAAGATAAATAATTCTGTATCTTTTTCTTATTATGCAGGTGACTAATACTGGGATCAATCAGGCAAAGTCTTGCCAATCTGTTGATCCAATCTGCACATGGGGAGAGGCTCTAATGGTTGATGGTCCCCCCTTTTTCTGAGGTTCATGTGATGTAAACCAAGCTTTCTTGCTTGAGCCATTCCACCTCTTTGGAACACTATCTCTTTTGAGTTCACGATGGTCTCAATCCTGCCTACTTTCTGCAAAGAAGGGAAATCATTTTGTTTGAACATGCTTTTGGTCCATTGCTGTTCTTATTGGGGGATGGGTTGGGCTGAATGTTTTATGTTACTCATCTATAGCATAACAGAATTAGGACAGAAGGTAGAACAGGGATAGAGATCAGTATAATGTTTGATGCAAAATAGTGAGAACAATTAACCAATGGAACAGCTTGCTTTCAGAGGTTGTGGGTGCTCCATCACTGGAGGCTTTTAAGAAGAGACTGGACATCCATTTGTCTGAAATGGTATAGGTTCTCCTGCTTGAGCAGAGGATTGAATTAGATAGACGGCCTCCAAAGTCCCTTCCAACAGTTGGAAGGCAAGCTGTTCCATTGGTTAATTGTTCTCACTATTTTGCATCAAAAATTATACTGATCCCTATCCCTGATTGAAAAAGTATTAAGTGTGATTAGAATAATCAAAAGATTGTATGTAACTAACACTAATTCCAGATTCAGATACTGAAATGTATTGAATGAGAAAAAAAATCTTATTTCATTTGGTTTAAATAGATTTGTCTTACTTTCCTTTTCTGTTCCATCTTATTTCCCAGTCCCTTTGGCTTTTATCCATAAACAATTGCCATGAAGTATTATTTAGTTTTAAAATGGGCATATTCCTGATCAACTGAATCTAATAAACAGTTTATAGAGTTTTCCACGAGTAACAGAATTTCATAGTTACTAAGTATCAGGAATAAAATACCAGACCCTGTATTACGACCCTGTAGTCCCTATTTGGGGTAGAGTTGGGGCAACTGGATGGAGCTGAGCGTTTATTGGCCAGATGCCCTTCCTGATGCCTACGCAGAGTTCGTAGCAGATATATGAATGAAATTTAGGTTGCTTCAGTGGTTGCTTCAATGTTTGTTTCAATGATTATTTCAGTGGTTGCTTCAGTGCTACTGGCTATGCTATGCTCACTCACTCCCACACTCATCCTTGATCCATTCTAACTCCCCTGTGCGTCCCCCAATCCACACAGCACTTCTTTCACATCCCTGGGCACTCTTCCTTACCTACATCAGCCACCCATGTACCTTCCCTGACTTCATGAAGCATCTTTGGTGCACACCGATATACCCTTTCCAACTCATGCGGCATCTACTGTATACCCCTTCATACCATTCCTGACCCACACAACACCTCTTGTGGACCCCCATATACTATCTCTGTACTGTATAATATTTTAGCATGATTGGTGTCCTTTGTAATACAATCTATAGCTTTGTATTTTTTATGCATTTAAATATATGTTTTCTGAGAAGAGCTCTGTAAGTTTCACCAGATCCTTAAATAAACTCATGGAACAAAAATGTAAAGAATCCTACACTAGAATATTATTTTACATAACCAAATATTCTTGATGTTTGTGGCTACAGGTGATAATTTCTGCCTTTCTAACAATTGATTTATGATATTAGTTGTACTGAAAAAAGTGCTGTGGATACTAAATGGGTGACTTCATTATGGGACCTGCTGAATGATGCTATCATATATGGCTTATGTGGGAATGTTATTGGTTGAGATGTCATTAGTGAATGGCAACAGTGTTGCTGCAGAACTCATGAAAGTATATTTTGTTGCCGTCTCTTCTGTTGAAACTGTTTTCCTTTTGATGTTGCTGGGGAAGACTGTTTCCTGTTACACTACCACAAGCTTAAATGCAGCAGTTCATATCTCATCTCAGCATTGCTCTGCCCTTTGGAAATGTCTGTAATCTAATTCTGTAATCTACTTCTGCTCAAAGAAGTGAAGCATATATTTTTTTTGAAGAAATGCCAAAGAAGTTAAAACAGGCATTTGTTGAGTGTGACTGTCTGAAAAAGAACTGTATGTAATGTAATGCCAAAGATAATTTGAGGCAGATTTAAGGATAGATGGACAGAATACAGTACTGAATTTTAGTTATATTTTTAAACACACATACACACATGTGTATATTGTCCTTGGGAGAAAAACAAAATTTCAACTCAATCTCTTACTTACTTTTTTTAGTTTTTGCTAAACGCATTAGCTGTCAGGTTAGGCAATTAATAATTTGTCCAGACATGGAGGACTGAAAAAGAGGTTTAAATAATGTATCCATATTACTTCCATATGTTAAATTAACTATTCTGACGCATTTTTACAAGGTCAAGAACTCAATGTACTCAATGCTAGGTGATTTAGCCATCTATTCGGCTGGAAAAATATATGTGTTGAGTTGATGTTGGTAGCCTGCCACAAAATCAGATCTAGCAACTCAGTCATGGTACAGTACAGACACAACAGGAAATAAGATTATTTTGGAACCTTAGCTCCAATCAAATGTTTGTAAAATGTAAATTATTTATATTTTGCAATGTTTTTAGTTCCAGAGCTGACTATAACAAAAAGTCATTTGGTCTTTAATATAATAAAAGAAAGTTTGCAAAGGGAGAAAGAAAGTCCTTTTAGAGGAATAACTGCAATATCTATTCACTCTTAGAAATAGTGAAACTTTCTCCTCTTAAACCACCAGACTTAAAATAGTCATGCCGACTCATGTTTCATCATTTATCTGTAATATTCGTTTCACTTTTCATTTTCAGAATGATCCCAAAGCAAAAACTGCAGAATAGAACAAT
>NW_015386668.1:26185-28830 GCF_001527695.2 Protobothrops mucrosquamatus | reverse complement strand
AAAAATACCTTACCTAAATTGTCTTCCTCATGCCAAGCAATTTTCACAAAAATAGAAAGAAAGTTCCTGGGCAATTTAATTGCTCTGGCTTGGAAAGCTACTTGGCAAAGAAAGTGAGAGTTAGATTTAAAAAACAGAAGATTTGACCTTTTAGAGGGGGCATTATATGTTTAAATGCTTATTTGAATAAGATTAAAAGAACGGATGACCCTTAGATATAATTAGACTTTTATAATGAAAGATATGATTTAGAACTAAAATAGCATTTTTTTTCCTTCTTTTGATATGGGAAATATGAAAATAAGAAGAGGATTGGTATGAATAAAATTTTAGCTATATAAATGTAATTAATATTGAGAAAATCATAACTGACAAAGATACTTTAAATATTGATGGGAAATCAAACTTTAACAAGAGCACGAAAAACAGATATTGATTTATGGATTGATATTATTGTTATTTGTATAATATAGTAAAATATGATGAAGATATTTATACCTAACTTTATATACATCAATAGTACCAAGAATTGTAATTGTGCAATGAGGAGAAAATGGAAAAAATATGGGGAAGGAAGAAAGATCAGGGAAAAAATACTGGATTATGCAGCACTGAATAGATTTTTATTGAAGAAGTTAATGTTAAATATGTGAACCCAGACAACATGTTGTTTACTAAACATTAAAGATTGTAATTCTTAAAAATTAATAAAACTTTTAATAAACAAAAGAACACCTTCTATTTGTCTAACTCCCAAACTTCAGAATCACCTATCAACAGTGTTTCTTGGCTCTGGATTTAGCTTCATCTTATTTGTCCAGATTACAACTGTTCAGCCTCCATACAGTCTCTCTTGATCCAGATGGAGTGGGAACATAGCCAAATATTATCACCATATAATTATCCTAGATAATTTCAGCAATCATTTGTATGGTCTACACAGATCCATACAACCTTTCCCACTCTACTAAAAAAGCAGAAGCTTCCTATTACATTGAAAGGCTTAATTAGTTTATTCTGCCCTTTAAAAAAAAGGTCAAAGCTTTCTTGACTGTAGAATAATGGGGTCACTTTTATGGACAGTCATATGTAATAACAGGTTAAACAATTGAAGTCAGAAGACCTGCAGTCTTCCAAAATCTTGGCTTCACCCCCAGGATTCCACTAAATGTTGCATCTGAGTTCCAATTTTTCTGTGATATAAGAAATAGTTATTAAATATCTTGGAAGTAATCATGTATATAACATATCATGTTAACTTTAATTGATTAACATGAAAAATTAAATCACATTTGTTTATTTTCCTGTTCCCTAGCTTCTCCCTGATTTGAAGTAAGCTTAGCATTCATAGACCAAAATTGGACTCTTGACTGTTCTAGAATGCTGCCTTACATAAACAACACATGAACACATAATATATCCATTTCCATATCTTTTTATAGGCATTGGTGTTAACTTCGTTTGACTGTTATCAGTCATCGTTATGTGCATGGTAAGAGCCATGTGTGCTATCAAGTGAAAATGTCTCATGATAGCATCAATTTAGGGAGATTTAGATGCTAGACTTTGTTTCAGAGTCCAGTTACCAATTGACCTTAGCAATCTCTATTTTCTTCTAAATATTGTATTAAATGAAGAGACCTTAAAAGTTATGAAGCTAAAAATGAAATGAAATTCTTGTTTATCTATCCAGAACAAGGGGATATTTCTAGCCTAAATTATTTATTTAGTATGTTTTGGATTAAACTAATCTAGTCCAATTATGTATCAGTGGAAATGTGAATCAAGCTACCCTAGGCTCCTGTAAATTCTGTAAATTTTTAGCTGAGTCTTTGCCAGCCCTGGCTTATTATCTGGAGCAAGGTAAAGGTTGATCCAATATAGCCAGCCATAAACATTTTTAGATGGCAACCTGCCAATATATTATACAGCTCTTTCCCATCATTTTTTGGTCAAATACTTGTTGTTCTTACAGAAATTTATAATAAGGAAAGTTTATGTTTAATTCGGTGATGGTACAAATGTCACTGCAGTTTATTTTATTTGGCAACTGTTAACCTTTGAACGAATCAAAATATTCTTGGGAATTCTTTCTTATCCCTATGGATGGTATATATTTTCCTCAGTCTCAGGTCCTCTACCAGAGGCCTGAGAGTTTGATGGTTGTGTGTAGTATCTTAGCTGTTCCCAGCACTTCACTCTTCTGGACAGAGAGCTCTGGTGTTGTTCCTGAGATCTGTTGGAGTCACTTCCCCAGCTTAGGAGTCACAGCCCCAACTACTCCTACCACCCAGAAGCTACTTTAGCCTTTCCTTTCCACAACACTCCGGTTTCTCCTTCAGACCCTGGTACTTCTCCTTTGGCTGGTGTTGCTGTCACTTGGCACTGCTATATCTATCACCACTGTCTTCTACTCTTGTCTATTACCCCAGTATCTGGTTAATTGGCCAGTATTGTCTGGTTGTCTAGATCGGGATGTCCCATAAAAATCTCTTCCTCTGCTTGATCTTTCTCTCATATCTGCTGCTGCCTCAGGCATTGTTTCAGCAGCTCATCTTTGGGTACCAGGTGCTCTCCAGCTCTTCATATTCTTGATCCACTGTTGGATGTCTGCTACTGTAATGGTGACTGGGAGATTGCTGTGG
>NW_015386668.1:0-25644 GCF_001527695.2 Protobothrops mucrosquamatus | reverse complement strand
GCCAGTATTGTCTGGTTGTCTAGATCGGGATGTCCCATAAAAATCTCTTCCTCTGCTTGATCTTTCTCTCATATCTGCTGCTGCCTCAGGCATTGTTTCAGCAGCTCATCTTTGGGTACCAGGTGCTCTCCAGCTCTTCATATTCTTGATCCACTGTTGGATGTCTGCTACTGTAATGGTGACTGGGAGATTGCTGTGGTCTCTTCTCAGGTCCTGCACCCATTTTGTATTGACGTTATGTGTCTTCTCTTTCTCTCATATCTTCTTTCAGTACTGTTCAATTTATAGTGTAGGTTGCTCTACTGTTATTGTGTTTTGCACTGCAGTTGATAGTATACTTTAGAGAGGTCTTTGGAAAACAGGGCAATTATTTTGTTGGCCCATAGTGTATCTTTTTAGCTTAGTAACCAGTGCCATGAGCCTTTATTTAGCAGATTCTAGATCTTCAGATGGTCAAGCTCTTATATTTTTTTCAGTAACCAAGTCTTATCCTTAATCTTCACTTCTGTAATCTTCACTTCCACGAACTGTCTAATCTCTTTCCAAGTTGCCTTGATCTTAGCCTGTGTATGTATTTGTGTGTGTATCTGTGCTATGTACTTCTGTTCTTTGTGATCATGTAGCCAAGCACCTCCAGGATTACAATGGTTATAGCATATACCAGTTCATTGGTTTGAGTTATGGTGGTAGTAGAGATTGTTAAGGTTATATTGGCATTTTCTAGCATACCAGCTATACACCTCCACTGAGATTTAGAAATCAATCTCAAGGGTTGACTGTAGCTAGTTTATCTATGATTTTAGTAAAACATTTTATTAGTAATAATTAAATAACACCTTAGTCTGGTAAAGGTAGATTACATATATTCCAACCTCAAGAGATCATCTACAGCTTGATCAGAAATGACTTTCCTGACAATCAGTTATAAAACCTTGAACACAGCATTGCAGAAAAACATAAAAGCTTTAATTAAAAAGGATGTAATATACCTAAAGGAATATAAGTAAATATGATAGCAAAAACAGATGGCCAATGGTTAGGAAACAACCTCATATAGGTTCCATAATGGAAAACAGCCCCCAGCCTTCCACATCAATCCCATAAACTAATTACAGGAAATCCTTGCTTAACAACCCTTTGTTCAGCATCCATTCAAAGTTATGATGGCACTGAACAAATGGTAGTTGAAACTGGTTCTCAGAATTACAGCTGTTGCAGTGCCCTTGCCAAAACATAATCAAAATTTGGGCACTTGGTAGCCCACCCACATTTACAACTGTAGCATGCACCTCAAATTCCCTATCTTCCTATCTCCTTTGCATGGCCTTCACAAACAGTTGCTGAAGTTGGGTGGAGGCCTTGTGCGGTATTGTGAAAGCCTTTCAAATGAACAGCAGCTGCCTCAGCCAGGTTCTGAGTCACAAGGCCTCACAAAGAGCCAGCAGCTGCCTCAGTGAGATATGGGGACATGGGGGGTGACCTTGCATGCTGTCATGGGGATCTCACAAGGCCTTAGAGAGGCTTGGCATGGTGTCACAGAGGCCTCCTACGGCCTCACAAAGGGCCACAGATGCTTCAACCAGGCTCTGCTTTGCAAAGACTTTATAAAGGGCCTCAGTGAGACATTGTCACAGGGAGGCCTTGCAAACTGTTGTGGAGACCTCAGAAGGCCCTAGGGAGGCTTGGCATGGATCCAAGAGACCTCCCATAGCCTCAAGGGCCAGCAGATGCCTCAGCCAGACTTGCCTCGCAAATACTTTATAAAGGGCCAGGAGCTGCCTCAGTGAGATACTGTCACAGGGAGACCTTGCACACTGTCATGGAGATCTCACAAGGCCTTAGGGAGGCCTGGCATGGTGTCATAGAGGTCTTGCACCACCTCACAAAGGGCCACAGATGCTTCAACCAGGCTCTGCCTTGCAAAACTTTATAAAGGGCCAGGAACTGACTCAGTGAGCCACTCCCACAGGGAGGCCTTAGGGCAGTGGTTCTCAACCTGTGGGTCAGGACCCCATTTGGGATCGATCGACCATTTCATGAGGGTTGCCAAGCAAGGCTGTCTGCCATTTTTTTTGTCCGCCATTTTTTTCCCCTTTTCCGGCGGGTGCCTTACCTCCTTTGGGCTGGGCCAGCTGGTGGTCGGCCTGCTCCGTCTCTGCCGCTTGCCAGCTACGCCTCGGCCGGCGCAGGGGGCGGAACCACACATGCGTGGCGCTCCCGGGCAGGGAAAGTCCTCGACTTACGACCGGTTGGGTAGTCCTCAACTTACGACCGGTTTAGTCCTTGACTTACAACCGGTTTAGTCCCCGACTTACGACCGGTTTAGTCCTCGACTTACGACCGGTTGGGGTCGCAGCATTAAAAAGGTTGAGAACCACTGCCTTAGGGAGACCTGGCATGGTGTCACAGAAGCCTTCATGGCCTCACAAAAGGCTATCAGATGCCTCAGTCAGGCTCTGCCTCACAAAGGCTTGCAAATACTTTATAAAGGGCCAGGAACTGCCTCAGTGAGTCATTGTCTCAGGCTGGCTTTGCACATTGTCATAGAAACCTCACAAGGTCTTAGGGAGGCCTTGCATAATGTCACACAGGCCCCTCTGGCTTCACAAAGGGCAGCAGCCTTATCAGCAATGGGATGAAGAAGACAGCAAAGGTGAGTGGGTGATATTTGGGGTAAGCTGCAGTGCTAGAGTGCAGGACAACCAAAAGGGCAAAGATGAGGAAAGATAGATGAGTTGGCAAAGTTGAAACACAGATTACCACAGTAAGGCAGGAGAAGCATGTGATCCTCATCTAATCACGGTACAGTGTTTCATTTTATTTCATTTTTACAAATGTTTGCCTTGTTTAACTGAGTCAGCCATTAACTCAGCTTCCAATTATTTTCATATTTTATTATTTATTTGTATCCTGCCCTTATTATTTTTGCAAACAACTCAACACACCTTCCTTCTCCTATTTTCCCACAGCAGTAGCCCTGTGAGGTGAGGGGCTAAGAGAGAGTGACTGGCCCAAGGTTACCCAGCTGGCTTGTATGCCTAAGGCAAGACTTGAACTCACAGTCTTGGAAGGTTGCATATTGTAACTGACTGAGAAAGCTGTGTCACAAGTGCTTTGTTAATGTTAAAACTGCTCCTCAGTTGTCACAGTATGGAGTTTGTCAGTTTAAACAACAAACTCCTACCTATGGTGACTTGGTCATGTATATTGTGTGAACCAGGCCACTGCAATTGATCAATGTTCACTAATTACTTATAAAGAGTTGGATCNAAAATACTTTAGGGCATGGCTCCTAGAACAAAGTATTCCTTCAAAAAGCCTATACAGAGAATTAATTGTCCCTGGTACTTAAGGAGCAGTAGTACATAGCACTAAAACTTTAATAAAAAGTTATAGATTTTTGCTGCGGTAAAATAATTCCATATGAAATATTTGATAGAGGAAAATATTATTTAATGAGAAATAATTCCTCAGATGTTGTAGTGTCGTTCATGTCAGGTATGCAATAGAACAACAAGCTGAAAGGTCTTATAGATAGGAATTGATAGGGGGCATTAAGGACAAGGTCATACCCAGATCATATGCTATATGACTGAGGCTTTTGAAATTATAGCATCAAATGAATAGGGTGAAAAAGAACCTGAAGATTCAGTAGTTTCAAGCTTAAGTATAAAGAAGGTACATCTTTCTCCAGAACACCATTATAATTCAGGTGATAAGCTATCATCCCACACTCTCTTTTAACAATTTTTGGTATACCAAAACACAATTAAATAAAGAATTCTCTCTCTCTCTCTCTCTCTCTCTCTCTCTCTCTCTCTCTCTCTCTCTCTCTCTCTCTCTCTCTCTCTCTCTCTCTCTTTGAAAATTGTAAGTTTTTGAAAACTTTTAAGTTTCATCAAAAAATAAAATATAAGAAAACAAAAATAAATAGAAAATAAAAAACTCAGAAAAGAAACAAGTTAGGAACAAAAAAGGAAAAGGTAGAAAAAGAAAGACTTTTTTTGGTGCAGATACAAATATAAAATATAGTAACCGTTTACTCTCAGATTAACAATAATACATAATATTTATATAATCATAAACACCAAATGCCAAAATTAAAGTTTCATTTCTTTTGATTTGAAGCAAAAAATTAGGGTAATGGTTTCCAAATAGAAAACACAACTTGATAAAGTCTTTTCTTAATCAAAACAGTCAATTTTGCCATCTTCGCCAACTCCATTAGCTTCATCATCTATTCTTCCATTGTGGGAATCTATAAATCCTTCCATATGTGTGCATACAAAAATTTTGCTGCTATTATCATATATAAAAACAAAGCTCCATTTTTTTTCAAAACTGTGTGTCCTAGCTTCAAATGTACATTTGCTCCAATAATTGTCTGAATTAAAGTACATATCTGATCTCAACATTTTTTAGTTTTCTTACATGTCCACCAAAGTTGATTAAACAGTATCTTCAGATTGATTACATTTCCAACATATAATTGACACACCCTTCTACATATGTGACAACGTATCAGGTGTTAAATACCAATGATGTATCATTTTATAAAAATTATCTTTCAAGTTATCATTCAATGTAAATTTCAATCCTTTACTCCACATATTCTTCCACTGATCATTACAGTCTAGTCATACTGTAGCATTATATTCAGGTACAATATTCAGATATTTTAGCCATAAATTGCATTTATTTCCAATATATTGAATGTCAGCAATAGTCCCTCTGCTCCTAAACGCATTTAATTGGACTTAAGTTAAAATGGGTTTTCCCTGAAATAATTAAGGGAGCCGGAGCAATGTAGTGGTTAAGTTGCTGGACTAGTAATCTTGAGAGCCAGATTCTAATTTAGGCATGGAAACTAGCAGGATAACCATGGATGAATCACTCCCTTTCAGTCTTTATCAAGCTGTGGGACAAGCTGACAGAAAAAAAAATCCCCTTACATTATGCACTGATGAGCTTTGCTGAAGAACTAGGGTGAGCACGTGCAAAACTAAGCAGGACAAGAGATAAGAAGAACAACAGCAACTTGCCTGAAAGTGAACGTGTTTGGGGTTCTGTTTAAAATGCTTTGAAGATGACAAGTGCAATAAGAATTCTGGTTATTGTCTGCTCTCTCCCAGAGGTTAATTTGAGTCAGAAAGACCTAAGGCTTAACTCCAGAACCTGTTTTAAATACCATGGGCATGCAAAGTAGAAATAGAATGCATATGTGCATATGAACAATGGCATTCTTTGCCACTAAATAACCACAACATCTCCCAGACATCTGGATTTACAGCCATCAAAGAGTGCAGCTTCTTGGCAAGCCCATTCTTGAAGCCCAGCCCCTCTCATTTTCGAATTCAAGCATGACTCTATGCGGTCTTCTCAGCACCAAATATAACTTTCCATTATCTTCTATCCTATTTTTTTCGATCCTTGTATAAACTATTTGCATTGCATATCTGTCCACTATTTGCCTCCTCCCTTTTAATGAACTGGGACATCAGTGTGCTTTTATTTCCAAGGTATTGGGTGAAAAGACTATTTGTGCCACTTAGCAAAACAAAACAAAAAAAATCCAAAACCTACACAGAATAAAATAAAAAGGCTCTGTTCTTGATCTAAGGCAGATTTCCCCAACCTAATATACTGTGTTTCTCTGAAAATAAGCCCCGGTCCTCTGTGTGTGTGTGTGTGTGTGTACACACATACACACAAGATCGGGGCTTATATATATATATATATTTGCTCCAAAAGACACTTAGAGCTTATTTTGGGGGAAACACGGTATCAGGGTAATCAGCCTAGCTGGGCAAACCCCCCCCCCGGTGTGCACACAAGAGGTGGCGAGCGTGCGGGACTGATGATGTCTGGCAGCAGCTGCATCCCACCGGCCCTTTTGCCGGTGCACTCTGGGGCTGCACAACTCATGCAGCGCAGGTGAGTTGATTACCTGTCCAAGCAGCAGTTTCACTCCAGGTTAAAACCTGTGTAGAGGTTAAGTATGAATAACCTTGGGAAATAAAAAGGAAGTGCCATGATCTAGACCACGGTCTTATAAATGAAATTTATATCTGAATGATGAGTGGCAAAAGCGTGTCACAAGGGACCCTCCCTAGTTTTCAAGAGAGCAAACATGAGGGACAGAAAGGCGTCTTTCAGTTTTTCAAGATTCTGTTACTATAACCTTATAATAAAGATAGAGCTAGTACTTCAGAACTCACTTTTCTGATATTTCAGTACAACTAGCAAGCTAGTCTTGCAAGGAATGAAATACAGGTATAGTGTAAGTGATGTAACTGAGAGTAAATTTGGATAGCAGTTGATGGAATGGATACACAAGACTAACCTAAATTATTCATAGGTTTAATTCTGGAAAGGCTTGAGGGAAATTCAAAGTTGACCTTCTGTTGCTGCTATTCTTGTAATTCAGCTACGTGGTTAGGGCAAGAAATTACATGAGACTGCATGGGTCTGCAAGTCCATGAAATCAAACACTGCATTATGGCAATGATGCAAATTACACAAAGTACATCATTGCTGCAAAATAAATCATGCAAATCATTCCATTTGTATAACCAATGTTATTTGCATAAAAACACATGTCAATGACCCTTAGATATAATTAGACTTTTATAATGAAATATATGATTTAGAACTAAAATAGCATTTTTTTTTCTTTCTTTTTTTATATGGGAAATATGAAAATAAGTGGAGGATTGGTATGAATAAAACTTTTAGTTATATAAAGTCATTAATATGGAGAAAATCATAACTGACAAAGATATTTCAGATACTGATGGGAAATTAAATCTTATCAAGAGCATGAAAAACAGGATATTGATTTATGAATTGATATTATTATTGTTTGTATAATATTAGTAAAATATGATGAAGATGCTTATATCTAACATTGTATACATCAATAGTACCAAAAACTGTAACTGTGTAATGAGGGGAAAATGGAAAAAACATGGAAGGAAGATCAGGGAAAAAATACTGGATTGTGTAGTACTGAACAGATTTATATTGAAGAAGTTAATGTCAGATACGTGAACCCAGACAACACATTGTTTACTAAGCACTAAAGACTGTAATTCTTAAAAATCAATAAAACATTTATATATATAAAAAACCACATGTCAATGAGACAACTTCAGGGTAATACATGCACTGAGATGAGGAAAACTGGGCACTGGATCCCATTCTTTTTTGTTGTTGTTATTGTTCATAATAAACGTATCTTATTGTTTAATTCACAAAAGCATTTTAATGCTTTTTTGTACCTTATATGATTTTACTAGTATTGTTTCTGAATGGCAATATGGAGATTTGATACAAATGCTTGGGAGCAAAGACGTAAGTCTGCTTAGTACTGAAAAAGGTTTTCTGCTTTATTTTTTTTGGCAAAATTTAATTTCTTTTAAGTGACCAAAATTACATTTTATGTTCTCTGTTTTCACAACAATGGGAAACACATGAATTTATTGTGTCACGTAGCTCTTAGCACACATTAGATATTTTGCAACAGAAAATATGGTAATAAAAAACATAAGCAATTAAGCAAACTGTATTTCCAACTAGTGTGAAGAGAAGGTGGAGGCCCACTATTGCGGATGAAATATGAGCAAGACTACCATCTACTAAGTTTTCAATTCAGACTACAAACAAGACTAACTGGAAGATATGGATTTATGCCAGAATCAGTGGGACTAATCAGCTGAAGTTGAGTAGATAATTTAGACTTCATTGTCTTGGAGATTCACTTTTTTATTACTAAGATTTTGGAATCTCTGTTTACAGATTGATAGGGGAAATTGTTCATTGACAACTTTTAATTTTCCCTTTGAAAGTTTTTTTTTTTAAAAATTACTATGAAATGTGAAAAACACAACATAGTACAATCATGCAGCATAACCAGAACAGTATAGAAGGTTAGCATTAATGCAAGTTATCTTATGATCATGTTTATTTATTTATATCCTGCCTTTATTAGTTTTACAAATAACTCAAGGTAATAACAACAATAACAACAACAATAACAATAACAACAACAACAATAATAATAGAGTTGGAAGGGACTTTGGAGGTCTTCTAGTCCAACCCCCTGCTCAGGCAGGAAACTCTATATCAGGGATGTCAAACTGCCGGCCCACAGACCGGACACATCACAAGGAAACCGCGCCCACCCCATTGCCAGCAATGGGGAAGATGTTCCGATACGTCACACGATGTCACGTGACGTTGCGAGTTTGACATGTCTGCTCTATACCATAGACTAGAGTTTTTCTTCTTAAAAACTTCCAGTGTTGTAGCATTCACAGGTTCTGGAGGCAGGTTGTTCCACTGGTTAATTGTTCTGACTGTCAGGAAATTTCTCCTTAGTTCTAGGTTGCTTCTCTCTTTGATTAGTTTCCATCCGTTGCTTCCTGTAATGCCTTGAGGTGCTTTGGAGAATAGGTTGAGCTCCTCTTCTTTGTGGCTACCCCTGAGAGCTGGCAAACATGTTACCCTTTCTTATTACATTTATTTTGAATAACAATTTAAACATAAATTTTGGCATGTTAGCTTAATGGAATTATCCAATATTGTCAATGTCTGATTTAGAAAGTATAATTTTATCTGAACAAGCTAAACTATTTCCTTACATTTCTGAGTTGCCAACATACCATAATTGCAGACTTGGCATCGTCTTCTGACTTTTTCAAAATGCCAGATGAACTGAATGTTTTTGTAAAACTCAAGAGTTTTACTACTAGAATTTCACCCTATGGAATGTGTTGCCTTTCATAATGTAGATCATTTATCCTATACTGTAATTTGTTATTTGATCCTATTAGACCACAACAGTAATGCAAAGTACTGATACAGATCACACAAAATATAACTTGCATCAGAGTTGTACAGAAAATACAAACACTGTGTGAAGAACAAACATTATTATTCTGCTAAAGAAGAGCTTTAGATATTATTTAAATGATTTTGGTAACAATTACTATTTTGCTGTGTTGAGAGATGCTTCTATGAAAAATTATCTACAAGCTAATTCTTTATAGAAAATCTTTTTTTTACATTTACAAAAGTGACCTTTTAAATGACTTTTGGATAATATTTAGTAACTTTTCATTCTTTTGATATAAAATGCCAAAATATTAAAAGATCAAAATCTTCTTAACTTCACATATGTCCCACCACACATTTCTCACACCTGTGCTTGCATTAATAATTTATAGTACATGAACCAATTACATCCAACTAACTTGTGAATGATGAAGCCATGTATGGTAAACATTTCCAAAGAAGTGCCAACAAAATCTTACTGCTATGCCTAACTCAATTTCTCATTAAAGGCTATGATTAAACTGTAAAATTGTGTAGAAATGCATGAGAATACTAAAGGGCTTGTTTTTTAATCTTGCATTTCATACTCATGAATCCTTCCCAATCTTTGGAAAAATCTACCTTCATTAGTGCTAATGTGCTTTATCAGAAAGTTTAATGGCAACATTTTTAACAATATGAGGAAACCTTGTTTTTTTTTACTAATTGGTGGCAGAAGTACTTATTATTTAGAATGTCCATTATATCGTCACAGCAATTGGTACCATGATGATGTTACTTATGTGAATTGCTTCATAATATGTAATTCATGCCATTGGTAAACAAATAATATAAAGAACAGAGGAAATTTGGTTCACTGTATATGAAGTCTGTTTATTGATGTTTGGCAGTACATGTTTTTAAAATTATCAAAATTAGAAAGATATTATTAAGTACAAAGCAGAGATATTAAGGCGTGTGGAACATGAGAACAGATTCTTACTTAACCAATGTAAGCAAATATTTGAAAATATTGTATACAAAGTTTTGTATATTATGAGTGGTTTAAGAAGCGTACAATATACGCAGCTGTGAAAGCGTACATAGAAAGAAAGTTATGTACAAAACTTATAGTGGGTGACAATAAATGCTGCGTTTTTAGTAGTTAAAATGCAAAAAAACATAGAATTTGGATCCATCCATCTATCCTTCCACTTTATAATTATCTAATATTGCTTATATTGTGAAATCATTTGCTATCTTAAATATAAAGCTGCTTTTATAATAACTTGGTATGCAGTGGAGGGTTAGCTCTTTGTACAACTTCTTTTTTTATGAAAATAATAAATCAGTTTGTATGCCTTTATAGGGAGAAACTCGGTGGATTCAAATATGTGAACAACCGGTTTTCTGAAGTCCATTCTGGGCCTGGGCAACAAAAAATTAGCTACTGGTTTTGCCAAAGTGGTGCGAACCATCTGAATCCCACCACTGGAGAGCTGCTGGACACATACTGTACATACACAAAAACACACACATACACAAAACATTTTTTTCCAGGTTTAGTAACAGTCCCCAGGCATATGAAAGCTTACTGTGATCACAATGAGTGGTATATATCCTTTCACTTTCATTCTGTACCTTAATTCCAGAATTCTCCAAATATTTTGAGCCAGGTTGCAAACTGGGAGACCATATGTTCGAGTCCTGCCTTGATACAAAGCCAGTCATACCTCCTAGCTCTATCAAGAAGGAAATGGCAAACCACTTTGTTTCCAGGTAATTGTCAAGGCTTATGAACAGCCTCAAAAGCAACAATAAGAAAAAAATGGAACATTTTGCTGCAGTAAATGTTGCATTTTTATAAAGAATATGATAGAATAGTATGCAAGGGTGCATCTTTGTTTTTTTGCCTTCCTAGTGGATATCACTTTAGACAAGTGTCCTACTGGGATGCATTTTAATCTCAAGCTAGTTCTGATTTATGTACATTTAATAAATAACAGAGCACTGCTGATGATGCCATTAACTTCTGCTTTAGATTTACACTATAAATGAAATCAAAGCTTCAAACACTCATTTAAATATTGCAATATATTTTCCACCAGCAAAATATTTTCAGACCTTGGATCATTATATACAGTAGCAACAAGCCTTCCTGTTTGGGTCTGTGTTCAGCCAGTCTAACAACTTCCAGTACAAATCCCTGTCATAGATTTTTTTTTCTCCCACCGATAGTGCTTAAGAGACTGGATGTAATCAACTGGCTCATTTTTTCTACCCTTATGAAAAAATAGGAATCTCTTTATAGATAAAAGTGCTACATGTGTAAAACATTTGAATATATGCTTCAGAAATATTTTATCCATACAAAAATTTAGAAAAATTTACTTGGTAGAGGAATTGCTGAAATTGATAGCTACAATGAACAATTGAACTATAATCAAGAAGAGACAATGACAGAGGAACTGGAAGTAAAAAATGATAGATGTAGGAGAGTAAGCCTGGAATTAAGATAAGTGGAGATAAAGATTAACTATATGAGGAATGCTGAGCTTAAATGCATAACTGAGAAATATGTGAAATAATGCTGATGTTTAATTAAAAATACTTGTTTTATCATTTTCTTTCTCTCTAATGCTAAACAATGAATTCTTGCTTGCTTGCTTCTTTTTCGTAAAGAAAAGTTTGACTGGACCATCTGCTGACCTAAAACAGTATTACAATGGCTTACTGTATGCTTACAAAGTTCCTATTAAACAGCACTTGGCAATATTACATTAACATATTAAAATAATTAAACGTTATTTTGTTATTTCTCCACCCTGGTAATTTATGGATGGCATTTTGCTATTTTGAAATTGATTTTTTTTTCAAACAATCACACTGGAAATCATTGTTGCTTGTAATACCGTATACACAAGTGAGTTTTAAATGTCTATTGCGTGCTGCACATTTTTTAAAATAAGCAAAAATATCTCCACTATAGACCATTTCAGCATCTGTATTCAATAGTTGGCACCAGTGGAAGAGCTGTGCAACATTAAACATTATGGCTTCCTAAGCATTTCAGGTGCTATTCCATTGTATCAAGCTTTCCATTATTTTTGGCAGGACACTTTAGGAATGTCTGCTTAGTTCAACTGTAGCTTGAATGCCAAGATCATGCTGGGGCAAAAAAGGGCTTACAGTAGAAAGCAAAGCAAAGTAAAGCAAAGCAAAACAAAACAAAACAAAGCAAAGCAACGCAACGCAACGCAACGCAACGCAAAGCAGAGCAGAGCAGAGCAGAGCAGAGCAGAGCAAAGCAAAGCAAATTCACTATTTTCAGAACCAAGAATTAAAATATCAGATTGTGATCAGTCTGGCAACTAAGAAGATTGAACCTGTTTGCCAGACTGAATGGCTTCTTAAGGTAGCTGTTTTATTTAGTTGGATGAAACACTCAGAAAACTGTCAATTTATGGAGATAAAAACCAGACTTAACTTATTGGTCACAACCATACTCCTTTCCTCCGTCTGACTCATATTTAAATTCTTTAACAAACAGTTATTTTGAGAACGAATCTCGTGAAGATATATGACAACCGACGAATTATTTGAATTATTGAATGATTTCCAATGATTTTTAATATTGATTTTGAATAAAAATTTCTTGTCAATTTTATAACAACTCTCCTTTCGGACTTGGTTATTTCCAGACTTACATTTATAACTGGTACCCTTTGTTTGATATGATGCAAGAATGTTATTTAATTATAATTTAATTATTTCTGATGGTAGTTACACTAGTCTGTGGTAGCTTAATTATTTTGTGAGTTAAGTAAAATGTTAGATTGTGACTTTTATTTCATGTTTTCAAAAGAGAGACTACAAATAACCAACCAGTTTTGTATGTCTAAAGAAAACCAATTTGGTCTAGTAATTAAGGCACCAGTATAACAACCAGGAGACAGTGAGTTCTAGTCTTATTCTAGGGACTTAGTGTAGTCTTAGGAAGGAAAGCCAGCTGGGTGACTTTGGGCCAATCAGCCTATCTCAATCCACAGCATCAGGCTCGGGCAACAAGCCAGTTGGTCAATTCCTTTTCAATCAATGGATCAACACTTGGTTGACCTGGGAAAAAAAGAGGTCCTGTACTGATGGGAAAATGCTAGGAAAAAAATTGAATGAGGTCTAATTGTAGAAATTATTAGGTTGGATTCAAATTGTATTTATTTTTTGAATATCTGTTTTAAAAGATTAGTTTCATGTCAGTTTCAACTGAAAGAAGCTTCTTTTGCTCTGAAAAGGGAAACCTTTCAGACCATAGTGGCAACTGAAGACTATAATTTCACCAATAAAAGGAGAAAAGAGAAAGTTGTAAGCTTACCCAATTAGCATTTTGTATGCCTTCAGTTGAGGAAGAGAGGCATAGCATTTCCCATATGTATACATTCAAAACTGGAATGGAAAAATTGAATAAAATACCTATCAGAAATCTCACCAGACAAATATTATCAAAATGAATCCAATTCTATGGCATCTGTCTGCATGACATGGCCCTGCCCTCTTTCCATCATGGCTGTTGCAAATCTTCAATATCAAAAATCCTAAGTGCAGTCTGAGTTACAAAGATATTATTTGTCCTGATTATATGCCCAATGCTCACAAAGCTTCTTCCTATTTTTCATTTTATTTGCCAATAACAGAACATTTTTTGTGTCTTCCAATAATTTATTGTGGAAAGAAATTACAGAGTTCAAGAGGACTTTTTTTTCACATACATCCCAAAAGTTTTCAAGTTCCTCTAAAAGGTATGTAATAGAACTTCCAAGCATGTTGGTGACTCCTTCTGGTTTATTGAAAGTTGTTGGTTTTTTTTTTTAATGATTCTTTTGATTTGCATGGGAATACATTTGTGCAACTGAATTGTTCAATTGTGTTTGAGATCAGACTTCAAGCTAATCTTTTATTTCTAAAGTGGTCCCAGTGGTAGTAGGAGCACTTGGGGCTGTGACTTCTATGCTGGGAAAGTGGCTCCAACATATTCCAAGAACAACATCAGAGTTTTCTGCCCAGAAGAGTATGGTGCTAGGAACTGTTTAGATACTGTGCAAATCCCCCCAAACTTCCAGGCCTCTGGTAGAGGACCTGAGATTAAAGAAGACACTTACCACTCATAGGGATGAGTAGGGTTTTTTAAATAAATAAATAAATAAATAAAAAATACATATTTATATATATTGCCTTTATCTTTTATATTCTGGGATCTTTTTTTAACTAGAAATGCTGAGTGGATAAGTTACATTTGTACAGCTGCACTTTTGCCTGTCATCTAATCTGCGCTGTATATTGCAAGCCTAGGTGTAATGTAGATCACAGATGGTTAGGTCTCATGTCTATCTTTTTTTTAACTAGAAGCCCAATATCCTGTAGGCAATTACTAGAGTTGAAGAACAAAAGCTTACTGAACATATTCTGATTCTGTTTGCTTTACCAAAACAGATTTTTTTAAACTCTCATTTTTACTCAGAAATATTCCTGTCCGTCTTACCTCAAGCTTTCTTCATTTTGACAGCCTAATTTAGATATAAGCAAGATACTATATATAAGTGCTTGCTTCAGTTAAACATGTGAAAGTCAGAAATCAACCATACTCACCCAGAAATTGCCCCCAAGTCCACTTTTTGTCATTATAGTTCATGGCAGATTTTCAGAGAACATTTCTGCTCCACTTGTTGTTTTGGTCAGACAAAATATTACGTGAAATTTAATTGTGAATGAGCAGCATTACCTTTGCAAGCGGGAGCAGTAAATCCTATTCAGGCAGAACAGAACAAAACAAAACAGAACAGCAGAGTTGGAAGGGACCTTGGAGGTCTTCTAGTCCAGGGCTTTTCAACCAGTGTACGGGTACCACCTGTGATACATTGGCACCTGGCAGGTGGTACGCGACCATCCTAGAAAAGTGGTAGCGGGGGAGGGGAATGAGCTGAACCGTTGGCACCACCGCAGAAGCCTGAGCAAGAGACGGCTGGAGCTGCAGGGCTGTCAGGGCTCAGCGGAAGAGCCAGGATCAGTGCCGCTTTCCAGCTGATCGGCGCTTTGGGACTGTAAGGGCTCAGGGGAAGTGCCAGGATCAGCGCCAGGCTCCAGCTGGAGCTCGGCGCTGATCCTGGCGCTTCTGCTGAGCCCAGAAGAAGCGCCGATCAGCTGGAATGTTGCAGCATCTCCAGGGTCTTGTGATTTACATTCGATGCTTGGCAACTGATTCATATTTATGACGGTCACAGTGTCCCAGGGTCATGTGAAGTGACCAAAACCTGCTGCAACCACCCAGCAGACGGGGGGAATAAAAACCAAACACCCCCCACCCCACCTCCACTGCCAATCCCCAACAGAAATGCTCACAACAATGAAAACCTCGGACAGGAGGAAGAGCGCAGTTGGGTGGGCAGGCAGGTGTCTTGCTCGGCTGTAGCTTTGGGGGCACTTTTTTCAGTGCCATTGTAACTTCAAACAGTCACTAAGCGAACTGTTGTAAGTAGAGGACTACCTGTACTTTATCAATTTTTTTCTTTTTTTGTCATCAGGTTTTTGACACCTTGCTAGGCGACTGGTGATACTCGGATATTGCCATATCCTAAAAGTGGTACAATGGGTGAAAAGGTTGAAAAGCCCTGTTCTAGTCCAACACCCTACTCAAGTATGTGATTTGTTATGTTATCTTTATGTGCAAATGGGAGCTCTGGATTATTTTCTCTTGAACAAACCAGAATAAAAAAAAGTATGTGTTAGTGATGGCAGTCCTGCTAATCCCATCTGCTAGTGCAGTTGTTAGTTGCCATCAGTGCTTTTTTTCTAAAAAAAAAAAAAAAAGGTGCTGGAACTCACACACGTCATACAACCCGCCTTGCCTACCCTATAAGGTTCCATCCAAAAAAGGTGCCGGAACTCCGTTCTGGGCGTTCTATGAGAAAAAAAAGCCCTGGTTGCCATCATTAGTCAAGGAGATGATGCTTCTCCTGCCCTGACACTTCCGTTTCAATTCTCTCCACCCACCTATCTCCCCTCTATCTTTTGGTTGCCCTTCGCTTCTCTGCAACCTACCCCTACCACTCTCATGGCACCAGCTGACCATCACTGTCTTCTTTATGTTAAAGATGAGGTGTCCTAAGCAAGGCAGCTGTTGGTTCTTCAGGAGGCCACCCTGAGGCCATGCAAGCCTCAGGAAGGGCCAGCAGCTTCCTTGGCCAGGTGCACCTTGACAGTGGGAGGAAGAATTGATAAGAATCAGCTAGGGCTAACAAGAGGCAGCAGATGCAGGTGGTGGCAGAGTGCAGGGCAGCCAAATGGATAGAGATGGGAGCAAGATGGGCGAGGCAGTTGAAGCTCATGTTATGGTCATAAATACGGCTGGACTGCCAAGTGCCAGATTTTGTTCACATGACCACAGAGGCACAGCAGTAGCCATAACTTCAAGAATGGCCATAATTACTATTTGTTCTGTGCCATAATAATTTCAAATAGGAAAGCAAGGATATTGTATACCTTTAATAAATAATAAACGATATTTTGTTTGAAAAATAAATATTTGCCAGCTGTAAAATTATGTTGTTAATATTGTCAGAAAACTTATTTTTAATGTGTAAACAACAATTCAATCTGTCATAGTAAAACTCCGTTATGTTGAAAAAAATGTATGAAATCATAAATACTTCTGCTCTCATGTCAGATACTTATGTTCAAGTCTTGAAATAAACAAGGCTAATAAAGGGAAAAAGGAGTAAGGAGTAACTGTACATCTCAGCTCTTTTCACTCTATATGTTATAGCAGTTATGATTTTTTTTATTACAAATATAATTTGCCTTTCCTCTAAGTTTGTTAGTGCATATAAATTAATCCAACTTAATCTGCACATTTGGTGTTCAGTAATTACTTATCTCAAGCCATGCTGCATACTTTTATATCTCAATGTTAGTTTTGGGGGTGCCAAACACTCCTTGATTTGTCTATCCTTTGATTCAGGAGTACTCTGTGTAGATATAAGAACATATACTAATTAATTAATTTGTACTAAAATTCATCTCTTTATTTTTCTTAATCTTATGCTTGTAACATTTATTTTTCTCTGTTGGAATGAGGGATGGTTAAAATGCTATAGAGCAGAGACTAATGAATTCCATGTACTTGGGAGAGTCTCTAGATTTTTTTTCTTTTTTGTCATTGGAAGAAAAGTGTTCTTTGTGGTATAAATAGTTGTTTACAAACTTGCACCAAATTGTATCAGATGCAACCCTTCTTGGATAGACATAGCCATGCTTCAGTCATCCATGTCATAACAACTTCTTGTTTAAATTACTGCAATGTGTTACAGTGAGGTTGCAAAATTCTTATTAATGTAAAATATGAGATCTAGAATCTGACTGGAACTGGATATTATGTTAAGTATGCCATCTCCATTGTCTTCTAGTTTATTTGCATTTTTTTTCCTTATAAAGCTCTTTATTGCAGAAACTCTCATATAAGTAGCAAAAAGTGTGGCATTTTGAGAAGCCACTTGAGAAACCACTTGAGGCCTTTGTTATGATTGCCTTTCTGCTTGGGCCTGGCAGTATCTTATTAGTCTTTCCTTAAGCATGAATGCTGGCTACATGACTGGATCATTCCATCTCTCCCTCTCTCTCTCTCTCTCTCTCTCTCTCTCTCTCTCTCTCTCTCTCTCTCTCTCTCTCTCTCTCCCTCTCCCTCCCTCTCTCTTCCCCCCCCCCAAGATCTTTGTAACTATTTTTAGTATATATTTAGTATCTATTGTTGGTAGCATATTTGTATTTATCCTAATTGAAATTTTACAGCTTTCGGCCAAAGTAATGTTACTAGCACCAAACATTTAAAGTCATGACAGATTGTACAGGGATTTGAAGCTCTGTTTCTCAAGATAGCCAAATACCCATGTATAGATTAGTTTTACTGAAAAATTATTTTACCCTTTCTGGACCTTAGGCTGAAAAGCTAATTTATATTAAATAAGTAGAAATGCTGTAGGTGAGAGTTTTGCCTTTTCCCCACATTAAACTTCAATACTACTATAATTCATTCTGAATTTAAGAGAACGCCATCACAAATAGTTGAGAGATTTGCAATGGGGTTGGTGCCTTTAGATCTGGACCACCATTATCTCTGCTCACTAGTCACTATGGTAATTATGTAAGTATCTATATTAATCTCTTGGTATTTGCCAAGTGATTTTATATGAGTGGCTTTAAAATCACTGGGTTCAAGATGAGGGGAAGTGCATATAGAAGATGAAGTCACAGTGATAAATGTTTTGTGCTTGATCTTCTTCCAAGCACAAATTATCATTGTTGATTGCATGTACTGAAGCAATCCACTCTTTAGAAAACTGGTTTTACGTAGAAAAATAATCAGACATAAATCTTGCCATGGCATGTAGGCAACTATTGATATTGATTCTGATTCTATACAACTCTCTATGCATGCAAATGATTTTTATTGGTCATTATCATTACCAGTTCTGTAAAGTTTGTGAGTTAATTCCTTGTGAATAACATACGATCATAAATACCAACAGAAGCTTTTCACATTCCTTATCTTAAAATAATTAAAGACTAGTGGCATCATGGGTGAGGGGTCAACAGTGTCAAAATATTTGGTGCAATTGGACAGTTGAAGTTCTGCCTCTTTTTACATGCATGCAATGCAGATGACTCATTTTAAAAAAACCCATTTTAACTTCAATTGCCTGTTTGCAGCTGTCATTTTGATGCCATTGCCCCCCCCAACCACAAACACACAGATGCCCAAATTCAATATGAGAATGGAAGAATGGATTAAGTGATTCAAACCCAATCAAGCTGTGAAATCCACTAGGTTTTTAAACCGAAGGTTGTATAAGAAAAAGAGCATTAAAGGGCAAAATATACACAGTACTGATGGAAATTTTCCTGGAAAAATAGATCATTATAGAAGATTTTGGAAGCCAACAGAAGAAATGAAAATGATACACCGAAAAATGTAACAATTGGAAATGAAACAAAAGAACTAAGCAACATAATGTCATAATCAAAACTAGCATCTGGATAAAAGCACCTGCTGGAAGAATCCTTCAGCCTTCTTGTTTGTTTAATTTTTTGTCAATTTTACTAAAGTACTTCACACTAGATTGATCATTCTCCACATCTACTCCAATCTGTAAAGAGGAATGCTGTTATTTCATCAAGAAAATGGCAATGGCAAACTACTCCCAAAAATACTTGCCAAGAAAACTGTAGGTACCTCTCCAGACATCACAAGTGCAGAAAAAAAAGAAACGCATTATCATGAATTTGANGGACTGGCCTAGGGGTATTTTAAAGGGGTTTTAAATTAAATTTTTAGTAGAAGCGGCCAAATTTAAATAGTTATTTTTAATCTTTTTAAATTTTGTATTGTATTGTACCATTGTTTTAAACTGGCTGTAAGCCGCCCTGAGTCCTCCGGGAGAAGGGCGGGGTATAAATTTAATAAAATCAAAATCAAATCAAATCAATCAGCCTATCTCAATCCACAGCATCAGGCTCGGGCAACAAGCCAGTTGGTCAATTCCTTTTCAATCAATGGATCAACACTTGGTTGACCTGGGAAAAAAAGAGGTCCTGTACTGATGGGAAAATGCTAGGAAAAAAATTGAATGAGGTCTAATTGTAGAAATTATTAGGTTGGATTCAAATTGTATTTATTTTTTGAGTATCTGTTTTAAAAGATTAGTTTCATGTCAGTTTCAACTGAAAGAAGCTTCTTTCGCTCTGAAAAGGGAAACCTTTCAGACCATAGTGGCAACTGAAGACTATAATTTCACCAATAAAAGGAGAAAAGAGAAAGTTGTAAGCTTACCCAATTAGCATTTTGTATGCCTTCAGTTGAGGAAGAGAGGCATAGCATTTCCCATATGTATACATTCAAAACTGGAATGGAAAAATTGAATAAAATACCTATCAGAAATCTCACCAGACAAATATTATCAAAATGAATCCAATTCTATGGCATCTGTCTGCATGACATGGCCCTGCCCTCTTTCCATCATGGCTGTTGCAAATCTTCAATATCAAAAATCCTAAGTGCAGTCTGAGTTACAAAGATATTATTTGTCCTGATTATATGCGAACTGCCCAATGCTCACAAAGCTTCTTCCTATTTTTCATTTTATTTGCCAATAACAGAACATTTTTTGTGTCTTCCAATAATTTATTGTGGAAAGAAATTACAGAGTTCAAGAGGACTTTTTTTTTTCACATACATCCCAAAAGTTTTCAAGTTCCTCTAAAAGGTATGTAATAGAACTTCCAAGCATGTTGGTGACTCCTTCTGGTTTATTGAAAGTTTTTTTTTTAATGATTCTTTTGATTTGCATGGGAATACATTTGTACAACTGAATTGTTCAATTGTGTTTGAGATCAGACTTCAAGCTAATCTTTTATTTCTAAAGTAGTCCCAGTGGTAGTAGGAGCACTTGGGGCTGTGACTTCTTTGCTGGGAAAGTGGCTCCAACATATTCCAAGAACAACATCAGAGTTTTCTGCCCAGAAGAGTATGGTGCTAGGAACTGTTTAGATATTGTGCAAATCCCCCCAAACTTCCAGGCCTCTGGTAGAGGACCTGAGATTAAAGAAGACACTTACCACTCATAGGGATGAGTAGGGTGTTTTTTTTTTAAAAAAATAAAAAATACATATTTATATATATTGCCCTTATCTTTTATATTCTGGGATCTTTTTTTAACTAGAAATGCTGAGTGGATAAGTTACATTTGTACAGCTGCACTTTTGCCTGTCATCTAATCTGCGCTGTATATTGCAAGCCTAGGTGTAATGTAGATCACAGATGGTTAGGTCTCATGTCTATCTTTTTTTTAACTAGAAGCCCAATATCCTGTAGGCAATTACTAGAGTTGAAGAACAAAAGCTTACTGAACATATTCTGATTCTGTTTGCTTTACCAAACAGATTTTTTTTAACTCTCATTTTTACTCAGAAATATTCCTGTCCGTCTTACCTCAAGCTTCCTTCATTTTGACAGCCTAATTTAGATATAAGCAAGATACTGTATATAAGTGCTTGCTTCAGTTAAACATGTGAAAGTCAGAAATCAACCATACTCACCCAGAAATTGCCCCCAAGTCCACTTTTTGTCATTATAGTGCATGGCAGATTTTCAGAGAACATTTCTGCTCCACTTGTTGTTTTGGTCAGAAAAAATATTACTTGAAATTTAATTGTGAATGAGCAGCATTACCTTTGCAAGCGGGAGCAGTAAATCCTATTCAGGGAGAACAGAACAAAACAAAACAGAACAGCAGAGTTGGAAGGGACCTTGGAGGTCTTCTAGTCCAGGGCTTTTCAACCAGTGTACGGGTCCCACCTGTGATACATTGGCACCTGGCAGGTGGTACGCGACCATCCTAGAAAAGTGGTAGCGGGGGAGGGAATGAGCTGAACCGGTGGCAGCACTGCACAACCCTGAGCGAGAGATGGCTGGAGCTGCAGGGCTGTCAGGGCTCAGCGGAAGAGCCAGGAGCAGTGCCGCTTTCCAGCTGATCGGCGCTTCGGGACTGTCAGGGCTCAGGGGAAGCACCAGGATCAGCGCCAGGCTCCAGCTGGAGCTCAGCGCTGATCCTGGCGCTTCTGCTGAGCCCAGAAGAAGCACCAATCAGCTGGAATGTTGCAGCATCTCCAGGGTCTTGTGATTTACATTCGATGCTTGGCAACTGATTCATAT
The DNA here is from genome assembly GCF_001527695.2 of Protobothrops mucrosquamatus. Taxonomy (NCBI): domain Eukaryota; kingdom Metazoa; phylum Chordata; class Lepidosauria; order Squamata; family Viperidae; genus Protobothrops; species Protobothrops mucrosquamatus. The sequence continues at coordinate 4,073 of NW_015386668.1, read as the reverse complement.
TACATTCGATGCTTGGCAACTGATTCATATTTATGACAGTCACAGTGTCCCAGGGTCATATGAAGTGACCAAAACCTGCTGCAACCATCCAGCAGACGGGGGGGGGGGAATAAAAACCAAACACCCCCCTACCCCACCTCCACTGCCAATCCCCAACAGAAATGCTCACAACTATGAAAACCTCGGACAGGAGGAAGAGCGCCGTTTGGTGGGCAGGCAGGTGTCTTGCTCGGCTGTGGCTTGGGGGCACTTTTTTCAGTGCCATTGTAACTTCGAACAGTCACTAAGCGAACTGTTGTATGTCGAGGACTACCTGTACTTTATCACTTTTTCCCTTTTTTTGTCATCAGGTTTTTGACACCTTGCTAGGCGACTGGTGATACTCGGATATTGCCATATCCTAAAAGTGGTACAATGGGTGAAAAGGTTGAAAAGCCCTGTTCTAGTCCAACACCCTACTCAAGTATGTGATTTGTTATGTTATCTTTATGTGCAAATGGGAGCTCTGGATTATTTTCCCTTGAACAAACCAGAATAAAAAAAAATATGTGTTAGTGATGGCAGTCCTGCTAATCCCATCTGCTAGTGCAGTTGTTAGTTGAGTTGTTAGTTGCCATCAGTGCTTTTTTTCTAAAAAAAAAAAAAAAAAAGGTGCTGGAACTCACACACGTCATACAACCCGCCTTGCCTACCCTACAAGGTTCCATCCAAAAAAGGTGCCGGAACTCCGTTCTGGGCGTTCTATGAGGAAAAAAGCCCTGGTTGCCATCATTAGTCAAGGAGCTGATGCTTCTCCTGCCCTGACACTTTCGTTTCAATTCTCTCCACCCACCTATCTCCCTTCTATCTTTTGGTTGCCCTTCGCTTCTCTGCAACCTATCCCTTCCACTCTCATGGCACCAGCTGACCATCACTGTCTTCTTTATGTTAAAGATGAGGTGTCCTAAGCAAGGCAGCTGTTGGCTCTTCAGGAGGCCACCCTGAGGCCATGCAAGCCTCAGGAAGGGCCAGCAGCTTCCTTGGCCAGGTGCACCTTGACAGTGGGAGGAAGAATTGATAAGAATCAGCTAGGGCTAACAAGAGGCAGCAGATGCAGGTGGTGGCAGAGTGCAGGGCAGCCAAATGGATAGAGATGGGAGCAAGATGGGCGAGGCAGTTGAAGCTCATGTTATGGTCATAAATACGGCTGGACTGCCAAGTGCCAGATTTTGTTCACATGACCACAGAGGCACAGCAGTAGCCATAACTTCAAGAATGGCCATAATTACGATTTGTTCTGTGCCATAATAATTTCAAATAGGAAAGCAAGGATATTGTATACCTTTAATAAATAATAAACGATATTTTGTTTGAAAAATAAATATTTGCCAGCTGTAAAATTGTGTTGTTAATATTGTCAGAAAACTTATTTTTAATGTGTAAACAACAATTCAATCTGTCATAGTAAAACTCCGTTATGTTGAAAAAAATGTATGAAATCATAAATACTTCTGCTCTCATGTCAGATACTTATGTTCAAGTCTTGAAATAAACAAGGCTAATAAAGGGAAAAAGGAGTAAGGAGTAACTGTACATCTCATCTCTTTTCACTCTATATGTTATAGCAGTTATGATTTTTTTTATTACAAATATAATTTGCCTTTCCTCTAAGTTTGTTAGTGCATATAAATTAATCCAACTTAATCTGCACATTTGGTGTTCAGTAATTACTTATCTCAAGCCATGCTGCATACTTTTATATCTCAATGTTAGTTTTGGGAGTGCCAAACACTCCTTGATTTGTCTATCCTTTGATTCAGGAGTACTCTGTGTAGATATAAGAACATATACTAATTAATTAATTTGTACTAAAATTCATCTCTTTATTTTTCTTAATCTTACGCTTGTAACATTTATTTTTCTGTGTTGGAATGAGGGATGGTTAAAATGCTATAGAGCAGAGACTAATGAATTCCATGTACTTGGGAGAGTCTCTAGATTTTTTTTCTTTTTTGTCATTGGAAGAAAAGTGTTCTTTGTGGTATAAATAGTTGTTTACAAACTTGCACCAAATTATATCAGATGCAACCCTTCTTGGATAGACATAGCCATGCTTCAGTCATCCATGTCATAACAACTTCTTGTTTAAATTACTGCAATGTATTACAGTGAGGTTGCAAAATTCTTATTAATGTAAAATATGAGATCTAGAATCTGACTGGAACTGGATATTATGTTAAGTATGCCATCTCCATTGTCTTCTAGTTTATTTGCATTTTTTTTCCTTATAAAGCTCTTTATTGCAGAAACTCTCATATAAGTAGCAAAAAGTGTGGCATTTTGAGAAGCCACTTGAGAAACCACTTGAGGCCTTTGTTATGATTGCCTTTCTGCTTGGCAGTATCTTATTAGTCTTTCCTTAAGCATGAATGCTGGCTACATGACTGGATCATTCCATCTCTCCCTCTCCCTCTCTCTCTCTCCCTCTCCCTCCCTCTCTCTTCCCCCCCCCCCCAGATCTTTGTAACTATTTTTAGTATATATTTAGTATCTGTTGTTGGTAGCATATTTGTATTTATCCTAATTGAAATTTTACAGCTTTCGGCCAAAGTAATGTTACTAGCACCAAACATTTAAAGTCATGACAGATTGTACAGGGATTTGAAGCTCTGTTTCTCAAGATAGCCAAATACCCATGTATAGATTAGTTTTACTGAAAAATTATTTTACCCTTTCTGGACCTTAGGCTGAAAAGCTAATTTATATTAAATAAGTAGAAATGCTGTAGGTGAGAGTTTTGCCTTTTCCCCACATTAAACTTCAATACTACTATAATTCATTCTGAATTTAAGAGAACGCCACCACAAATAGTTGAGAGATTTGCAATGGGGTTGGTGCCTTTAGATCTGGACCACCATTATCTCTGCTCACTAGTCACTATGGTAATTATGTAAGTATCTATATTAATCTCTTGGTATTTGCCAAGTGATTTTATATGAGTGGCTTTAAAATCACTGGGTTCAAGATGAGGGGAAGTGCATATAGAAGATGAAGTCACAGTGATAAATGTTTTGTGCTTGATCTTCTTCCAAGCACAAATTATCATTGTTGATTGCATGTACTGAAGCAATCCACTCTTTAGAAAACTGGTTTTACGTAGAAAAATAATCAGACATAAATCTTGCCATGGCATGTAAGCAACTATTGGTATTGATTCTGATTCTATACAACTCTCTCTATGCATGCACATGATTTTTATTGGTCATTATCATTACCAGTTCTCTAAAGTTTGTGAGTTAATTCCTTGTGAATAACATACAATCATAAATACCAACAGAAGCTTTTCACATTCCTTATCTTAAAATAATTAAAGACTAGTGGCATCATGGGTGAGGGGTCAACAGTGTCAAAATATTTGGTGCAATCGGACAGTTGAAGTTCTGCCTCTTTTTACATGCATGCAATGCAGATGACTCATTTTAAAAAGATCCATTTTAACTTCAATTGCCTGTTTGCTGTCATTTTGATGCCATTGCCCCCACCACCACCACAAACACACAGATGCCCAAATTCAGTATGAGAATGGAAGAATGGATTAAGTGATTCAAACCCAATCAAGCTGTGAAATCCACTAGGTTTTTAAACCGAAGGTTGTATAAGAAAAAGAGCATTAAAGGGCAAAATATACACAGTACTGATGGAAATTTTCCTGGAAAAATAGATCATTATAGAAGATTTTGGAAGCCAACAGAAGAAATGAAAATGATACACAGAAAAATGTAACAATTGGAAATGAAACAAAAGAACTAAGCAACATAATGTCATAATCAAAACTAGCATCTGGATAAAAGCACCTGCTGGAAGAATCCTTCAGCCTTCTTGTTTGTTTAATTTATTGTCAATTTTACTAAAGTACTTCACACTAGATTGATCATTCTCCACATCTACTCCAATCTGTAAAGAGGAATGCTGTTATTTCATCAAGAAAATGGCAATGGCAAACTACTCCCAAAAATACTTGCCAAGAAAACTGTAGGTACCTCTCCAGACATCACAAGTGCAGAAAAAAAAGAAACGCATTATCATGAATTTGA
>NW_015386667.1:322595-332758 GCF_001527695.2 Protobothrops mucrosquamatus | reverse complement strand
GCACCAGAAGAGCGATTCAGGATCGGAAGAGAACCATCGAGGCCATGGGCAAGTTGCCAGGTACGGAGCAACTCAACGCATTACGGACAAGCACAGTTAATGGGCCGATGACGCGCTTGAGAAACCGGGTGCAGAGGCAGGCGGTTACATAAATTGGCTCCCAGATCTCATTTTATTCCAACTCTGACGACGTTGGCAGTTTGGCCGACGAAAGCTTAGTGACTTTTTATCTACAGGCTTGTTTGTATTAAACGGTCTGGATTATTTTATCCTGGTGTTCGCTTTTTTTAAATTTGCAATATATATATATATATATATATATTGCAATTTGCAATCTATATATCTATAAATATATACAGTGTATATATATATATATATACACACACACACACACACACACACATATATACACATACAGTATATATACAGTGTATGTATACACACACACACACACACACACACACAAGCTTATCCTTATCTAACATATTCATGATATGCTAAAGTCTGTCCTAAGGGTGTGTATTTGTTCCCTTAGGCAATGACTAAGAGACATCCTGCAATTAGTTTTGGATCTACTCCTTTGATGGCAAAGAGTGTGATTTTTGAAACTGAGGGTGAGCCCAGGCCTTGGATATTCCAAATACCTATGGAAAAGTTTACCACCTTTAGCAACAGGAATAGAACTTAGGCTTATATACTACCCCAAAGCGCTTTACAACACTCTCTGGGCAGTCTGCAATATCAGACTATTGCTCCCAACAATTTGGGTCCTCATTTTACTGACCTCAGAAGAATGGAAGGCCAAATCAACCTTGAGCCCTATCAGGATTGAACTCCAGGCTGTGGGCAGAGTTTGCCTGTAATACTGTCCTTTAACTACTGCACCACTAGGGCACCCTTAGCTTTTATCAATTGTAGGAAACGGGCCTGTCTTTCCATAGACATATTCAGATAGACTGTTATTCTATGTTCCCAAACCAGCTCCAGAAAGGTGAGAAAGCTATTCCAGAAAACTCATTTCCCCACTGAGAAAAGGAAAGAATACTGCTTCTCCCCATCCCACATTTTGCCAGTGTCTATAGAATAAATTGCGGGCGCGAGTTCAAATTCTTTAGAAGCTCTGTTTATTTTTGAAGCCCGAGCCTCAAATGGACAGATCTCTTTGTTCCTGTCTTGTTTTATTTCTATTTGTACCCTTCCTTTTCACTGTTTGTGTTTTTAACATTTATTTCAAATAAAATGTCATATTGAAATAAAGAAATATATTTAGTTACCTTCCAGAGGGTGACAGGTGTTTAGGAAAAGCAACTCAGAAACTTCAAAAAGGTGTTGAACAGGGTTTTCTTACTTTTTTTTTCAACAGCTTGGGAGAATGTGCTACTGTTAAGGTTCAGAAGAACCTCCTAGTACAGTAAAGGTATTTTATTTGTTTTATTGTATTCCTACAGGAATCCATAGGAAAGACGTATTTGTTGTGTATTCAGCAAGAACATATTTGACTTACTTCTCTGCTGTTCATATAGATTTTTTTTTCTTTTCACTTTTTAGACAATATTATGTTTGCATTTGGTTTAGTAGTCTAACCGGAGTACAGATGTCCATGTCCCATAATTTACTCCTTCTTTCTAGACCAGCTGCTTCTACAGTTTAATCTTTCTTAGCTGGGGAATTTTAACCACATCTGCTGACTTCTCAGCTTGTCAAAACTTTCAGCTGTTAACACTGAAAAAGAAAAGAAAAGAGGGGGGGAAACGGCCCATTTTTGCAAAAGGGAAACTATGATCTTAAGAATGCTAGAAGAATCTCCAAGGGTACCCTAAATACATCAGGACATTTCTTTAAGGCTGGTGTGCCTTACTTGAAAGAGGACCAATCTGCATTTGAAAAAGACCATCTGTCCCCAGTTACACCATCCTGCTCCATTAGATTTTTGCAGAGAAGGAATGTTAGGGGTACCATTGACTAGGGACATATTTCTGTTGGGTCCCAGGAAATATGCCTCCTCTGCCATAGCACCTGCCTTATGGAATGTCTTTCCCCCTGAAATTAGATTGGACCCATCCCTTTTGATTTTTCAAAAGACCTTATAATCAGCTGCCAGGCATGGAATTTCCAGGGAACTGAGATTTGTCTTTATGGCTCCATTTGCTGAAGAGTCATATTTATCCTCCTGTCATCACCCAGGGTTAGTATTTTTATTTTTATGATATATATTACTGTGGTTTTTAGATTTTTATCTGTTTTATATTGACAGCTTTATTTATTGTTGTGCACCTCCCAGAGTCTCTTTTGGGGAGATGGGTGGCTATATGTATTTGATAACTAACTAACTAACTAGCGAGCTAGCTAACTGAAAGCGCAGAGGTAATCACAATTATCCTTGAACATCCCAACAAGTGTTGTGTGTTTCTGCTAAAAATGCTCATAGTGCCATCTGGTCTTGATTTATTCACTTTTTTTTAGTAACTTCTAGGTTGGATTATTGTAATGTAGCCTACCATTGGAAATAGGCCTTATTTGTTCTGAATACAGCTGCCAAATTCTAGTAAAGAGAGAAGGGATAATGATATTCTATCTATTCTGAAAGAGCTCCATGGGCTCCCTGATGATTTTTAGACTCAATTCAACCATCTGGTGCTTCCCTGGATGGCTTAAGACCCCATATTTGCTGCAACCTTTTTATTTTATTTTATTTTATTTTATTATTTTATTTTATTTTATTTTATTTTATTTTATTTTATTTTATTATTTTATTTTATTTTATTTTATTTTATTTTATTTTATTTTATTTTATTTTATTTTATTTTATTTTATTTTATTATTTTATTTTATTATTTTATTTTATTTTATTTTATTTATTTTATTTTATTTTATTTTATTTTATTATTTTATTTTATTTTATTATTTTATTTTATTTTATTTTATTTTATTTTATTTTATTTTATTTTATTATTTTATTTTATTTTATTTTATTTTATTATTTTATTTTAATAACTGTTCATCTTACAGGTGTGACAGGTAAAACAACCAGGTAAAACAAATATAAAACAATGCAGTATACATCAGTTTGAACAATTTAAAACAATCCAGACCCAGGTATAAATAGGACAGCAGGAAAATGGACCAGTATCCTACACACAGATTAAGCACCTTGCGGGCTCCCTGTTTTTACTGCATTCCCAAGCCTGTTGGAAGAACCAATTTTTGAAGGATTTCCTAAATTCCAATAGGGTTGGAGCTATTCTCATCTTGGGGAGAATGATATTCCAGAGGATGGATATCATAGCAGAAAAGGCCCACATTTTGTATCTTATCAGATGAAACTCTTTAGCAGACAGACCCATCACATGCTCCTCCTGCAGGACCTCTTCTCATATAACCCTGTGAATTGAAAGTTACATCTGAGATACCTCTCTCCTATTCGCCTTGGATAAGAAGAGTTGATTAGGGGATTTCCACTTTTAGGCTGAAGTTGAGGGTCTGCTCAGGATTTCATGACCTCTACGATAGCCATGGTTCCATTACTGGACCAAAATGTAAGGTAGTACATATGGTCGATTAGTTTGCCCCAGTTCAAGAGGTAGATGGTCTGGACATTGCAGAAAACTTAAAGTTAACTCTGAGTCATAGACAGACTTCAACTTTTGATCTTTTAGCATCATGCCTTTCTTCAGGGAAGAGGAACCTATTAAAATTGTCTATTTTTTAAAAACAAATGCAGTCTGATTAATTTCTGAATGTTGGGGGGGGGGACTTCCAGAACCCAGGGCTGGTGAATCTGCTAGTGATCTATGGAAAGAGGAAACAAAATAAACCATTGATGTAGTTGTCATAAGTGCCTGTCTAGCATTGTAGAGGTAGGAGATGTTAGAGAACAAATGGCATAAGATTCATCAAGAGCCTGATCAGACATGCCTTAGGGCAGTGGTCCCCAAACTTTGTGTCTTGGCGGCTGAGCTGGGGGGCAGAGGGGAACTGGGCCACTGCTCATGCAAGTTGAGTTGTGTGCGCGCTTCGGCCAGCAACTCGTGCGGCCCAATTCCAAATAGGCCACGGCTCAATAGTGGGCTGTGTAACAGGGGTTGGGACCCCTGCTTTAAGGCATAGAATAATGCCTATTGTAGAACAATGAAGGCTGCAAAGAATACTTACTTTTCAGTCTCCGTTGCAGCTTCAGGTAGTTATCCAATGGCATAATAGGCACAAAAGACCAGGACCACATGTGAAGTTCCAATTAAACTGATTTATTACTAATCATGCCTATGCACAGGAATCTATTCAACTAATGGCTAGCACTTTCTTGGCACTAAACAAGGGCCAACGGTATTCAAGAGGGGTTGGACATAGTCTGTTTGTGGCTACGTAGAGACTCTAAGCTGGTTCCTCTTTTGACTCCAACCCGGCTTCTGCCATTCCTTCTCCTACATGGAGGTCTTTAGGATGGTGAAGGGGTTTTTTACCCTTAGCTGGAGCTCTGATTGGCTGCAGAAGTCTTGCTGTTTGTATTGAGAGCCATTGGCAGCTGCCTGGCAGCAGGTCTTTTTTGTGGTGTCCCTGCTCTCCTCACCCAAGAAATTCAGGAAGCACCTGTTTTAATCGCTTTCAGGTGCCAATTGAAAACTCACTTCCAGGTCTTCCTGATTGGAATGTTGGAAGAATGTCCTTCCCCTCTTCTTTTTTCAGACTTTGCTTTAGTGAATATTTTATACGGCATTTTGTTTTGCATTGTTTTAGTGTTTTGCTGTACAATGTATTTTATTGGTATTTTATTGTGAATTCCTTCAAGATGCTTCAGCACAGAAAACAAAATTTAAGAAAATACTGGATGTTATTAAGAAATTTAGAAAGATCAACCATATTGTCTTTAAAAAACAGAGCACCACAACTGAAAATCTCACTTGTACAACTTCACCTCTAGCCCCCACTGTCTCATCTCTATTAGTAATTGGACTAGACCTTCTGAATAAATCTTAGTTAACTAGCCAGCTTGTCTGGGATATCTTCCAATCTATGTGCTAACCTGAACCTGTTCTTTCTACTTAAGTTTGTGTAAGTTATGTTCTAAGCCAGGCTGCATAAATGGTTGAGTTTTAATCACGTCTAGAGGGAAGATGAATCCTTTTGTTTTACTCAAAGGAAAATTGAGAGCACACATAAAATTATCTTCCTTTTCTTTCCCCAGAGGAAAGCAAAGCACTGACATAGACTCTAAATTTCTTTCCTTAGATAGCCTGCCCAAAGAGCACCTCTTTTGGCCAACATGGTTATATGCTCAAAAAAAGTTGATCTTGTTTATAAAGTAAATTTATAAGGCAATTTGTTTCATTTCAGAAGACAGCAGCAGTGCAATTTCATGCATATCTACTCTGAAGTAAGTCCCACTATAATCAGTATGACCAAAAAATGTATGTATGTTGTAAAGCAAGATAATTAAAAGAACTGGAATTATTCTTTGCTGTCTTCCTCTCCTTCTCTCCCTGCATATAGGTATGATGAAAATCAGTAGCCTACAAATGGGGCAATTCCAGACAATACAACCATATTCAGACATAGAAAGCACCACTTACTTATTTGGTGTTTCTGCTATTCATATTCACATTTGCCTTCACATGAAGAAAAGAAAAGGAAGGAAGGAAGGAAGGAAGGAAGGAAGGAAGGAAGGAAGGAAGGAAGGAAGGAAGGAAGGAAGGAAGATGGAAGGAAGGAAGACCACATATACAAAGTATTGGAAATGGGAAATAAAGTGTCAGCATGCTAAACATTAAAGCTAGTATCCTAAACAACAAATGTTAAGGGACTTATAGTCTTCAGCTGTTGCTCAATTACTACCAGCTATTAACGGGGATGAGATGAGCTACAGGCCATGGGGGAGGGGAATCATAGATTTTCATACATGTTAGATATATACTTTAGTTACTTAGTTGACTAAAATCAATGGAATTAGCTTCAGAACATGTTTGTAGTGTAAATACATTTCTTAAACTGTCAAGTCATGTTGATAGCCAGTGATATAAAAAGTCTAATAAATAAGCAGGCAATTTTTGGGGGGTAATTTCCAGGATTTTTCTTTGATCTTAAATGTCCATCAATCTCTTGTTTGCTTGTTTATAGATTGAAAGGAAAATATTGTGCCACGTTTATTTGGGACTAAGACTCATTGAAGTCAGTGGGAATTGTTCCCAAACAAAGAGCTCAAATTTCAAGTCTTTTTTTCTGACAGACAAACATGAGACTTGCTAGAGATTTTTTTAAAAAGCATATCAGCTGTCCTCTTAATTTATTTGCAACACAGCCATGAAATAAACAGCAATCTGTTTGACAGAATAGCAGAGGGGGGAAAAGTCTTAATCCCATTTTCTTAATCAAAACTACATTTCCTTCCCCTCATCATCACAAGTTGGTTTCTGCCAACTCATCTGTTTTTCTGAAGATTATTTTTCTGTACCTGCTGCACTTATATCACGCCTCTTCTTCAAAGCCTCAGGGCAATGCAGGCTTATACATCTTGATGTTACCTTTACAAAAATTCTATGAGGTAAATCAGGATGAAAGACAGTGACTGGTTTTTAGTCGCCCAGTAAAACTCATGGGTGATGATTTAAAACTGTGTTTCCCAACCAATCCAATATGCTAATCTCTATTCTGGCACATTTCTTGCTCGTTTGAGAAAAGGAATGTTGGAAAACTCAAGAGAAAGATGGGTAGTAGAGAAAGAGCTGTAGTGGAACCCAGCACTGGACTGGTTTTCCCTTAGGGCAGGAAGGAATTTACATGTTATGTAACAGACTATCAGGGTCATCCTGACCTATCCAATTTATTGCTGTTGGCTGTATAACAAAGGATGCACTGGTATTTTCACTCTTACTGTGGAGAGGTTGTCATGAACCAGGGTTGCTCCTGGTGAAAGGAGAAATTGAGATCAAATAGATTGCACAGGAAGAAAGGCTAATACTGCCGGTCCACCACATCCCCTCCCTTACTCCAATAATACTACAACTTCAACTAGATTTTCTGGGGTTGCTTTGAAATCGAGGATAGAGGATCATAGTATGGATTTCTAGCAACTTCTAACAACCATGCTACAGTCAGCCATTTGAGTTTTTTCACCAGCCCAGCAAACAATGATATGCAAAGCCACTCCAAATATTTCAAGAAGAAATCCATTTTTTCCCCATTTTGCACCCCTCCAGGATGGTATAAGGCAAGGGTCTTCAAACTTGGCCCTTTTATGACTTGTGGACTTCAACTCCCAGAATTCCTCAGCCAGACACGCTGGCTGAGGAATTCTGGGAGTTTGAAGTCCACAAGTCATAAAAGGGCCAAGTTTGAAGACTCCTGGTATAAGAACTTCTGCCTTTGGCAGAAGTTGGACTAGAAGACCTCCATGGTCCCTTCCAGCCATAGGATTCTATGATTCTATGAACTTTTTCAATGCAGTGCTTAAAAATGTAAAGTCTTCAAATTAAGTTTGACTCCTTGTGACTTCAGCTGCAGTTTCCTTGCTCCAATACAGAAGTTATTCATTATATTTTTTTCTTTCAGGACTTTTTTTTTAAATTCCTACTCTAACCAGGGGACTTCCTGTGGGTTTCCTATCTGAGAGCCAGCCAATTCAATCCTGCTTAGGTTGTCAATATCAGTCAAAATGAACTAGGTTCTCAACGGCTCCTGCAGTAAACCAAAATTTGTCCCAATGATGAAACCTGAGTTATAACATTGATATATTTGCTCCATATATGGTATTATGTTCTTATATGCATTGTCATGGCACAAAAAGATGCAGAGATGCCTTTGTGACAAAGTAAGGTATATTTTGTAATTTGTCCTAGCTTTCCACCCTTCCCATGGATATTTATGCAGCTGCTGTCATGTGGCTGGAGGCTCACTAATAAACATTGGCTTTTTGAACTTGCAATTGAACATCAAATCAACCCTTAATTTGTAATTGTGAGAGCAACCAATTGCCTTTGCTCATTTACAGCCTGGAAGAGATCAAGTGCATTTTGCCTACTCTTCATGAATAGATCAAAAATGGACTTTCTCATTCCCCCACCCCCCAGATTTTAAGACATTCAAAAGTCAGCAGTATAGGAGTTACAGAATCCAGTTGTATGTGTGCTGTTGATAGCATGTTCCCCGGAAAATAAGACTGGGTCTTATTTTTTTCCTCCAAAAGAGGCACTAGGTCTTATTTTGGGCACCGACAGCCCCACCCAGCCAGTCCACTTCTTCGGCGGCCAAAAGAGCAGCTGCATTCTGGCCTGCATTTTGCAGTCAGGCCTTTCCCGAAGGCCTCTGCAGCTGTGTACTGAGCTCGGTTCTTGGCTGCAGTGGCCTTCTGGAAAGGCCTGTGTGTGAGAAATGCAGGCCTGGCTGCAGAAGACACCACAGAAGAAGTGGGCCGGCGAGGAGAGGCCTGGCTGCAGGGTAAGTGGGTGCGGGGCACGTGGGGCAGCTCCATCCCCCCATGCCCACTCTACCTTGATTTTTAGGTGTGTGCTTTGCCCCAAAAGTAGGGCTTATTTTGGGGTAGGGCTTATATTAGGCCCATCCCCAAAACTGAAGCTAGGGGTTATTTTTGGGGGGAGGCCTTACTTTTGGGGAAATGCGGTAATAGAACTCATCTCAGAAAGCTTCTATAGTGTCTCAATAAATTGATTCTGTTGTGTCCGGAGCCTGCAAAGACAGGCTCGGGACGTTGCAAGAGTCCCGGGAATTTGCAGAAGCTGCCCGGGACCAGACTGAGTGGCGCCGGCCTTGTGCGCATGCGCAAGGCGGGAAAAGATAGTATTGTGATTGGTTGAATTTGCCCGGGGATCTGAAGGTATAAATAGAGGCCTGCGTGCCTCTGCTCGGGTTGTTCGTAGAATGGAAGCAGAGAATAAAGACTTGTTAGAAATGCTTCGTCTCAAGCGCCATTATTCTCCGGACTTAACACTGGCGACGAATGTGGGATCCAGTCTATACAGCTAGGAAAGCTTGAAGACTCACCCAAAGAAGTCCGGAAGAGAAAACGGCGTGGAAGTCAGCGTTATCCTGCCAGTACGAAATCGCTGGAGGGTGTGTGCGGCTGAAGAAGAAGACCTGATCCTCGATCATGGCGAAAGTTGGGCGTTTAGCGGAATTCGACGTCTCTCACCCGAGAGGTGGGAATCTTATGTTGCAAGAGTCGAGACGTATTTCCGCATAAACCAAATTCGGGAGGAAGGCTTAAAGGCTGCCACATTGTTGTGCGTTTGTGGGCAAGACGCCTTTGAGATCGCCGAGAGCTTAATCGCCCCAGACTCGCTGGAAACGGTATCATACTCCGATCTGAAGAAAACTTTAAAGGAACATTTCCAGCCCAAGCAATCTGTCATGGCTTGGAGGCACACATTTCAACAGAGAGATCAGCGAGTTGGAGAATCAGCAAAAGAATACGTTGCGGCCTTGAGAAGAGCAGCTAAACCGTGCGACTTCAAGGACTTAGAGGAAAGACTACGCGATCGTTTTGTGTGCGGACTGAGGAACACAGAATTACAGCAGAGGCTGTTCGCCAGGGAAGATGTCTCCTTCCAAGATGCTCTGCGAGAGGTTTCAGCTGAAGAAGCTGCTGGTGGGGCGGTCAAGAACATGCGGCCTAAGCAAAACGTTCCAGAGACTGCCACTATTCACAAGGAAGACGTGTGCGAGGATTCGGAAGAAGATCCTGAAGAAGAGGTGGACAAGCTTTACCAAGCAGCTGGGAGGAGGTCCAAAGATCGTCAGGACAAGGGCCCAGCTGAGCTTCATTGCCTCAGATGTGGTGGACGCCACAAGCGAGCGGAATGTCGGTTCCATTCCGCCATTTGCCGAGCGTGCGGAAAGAAGGGCCACATCGCTGTGGTGTGCCTGGGTCGACAGAAGGTACAACCGAAGGAAGAATTGAATCTGAAAGGTACCAGGGTGCCCAGCCAAAACAGGGTGGGGTTCTGTGCAACACGCCGGAACATTTTAAGAATAGGCACACACAAACCCCTTAAAAAGAAACTAACACTTAAAGTGAAATTGCAGGGAATTCCATTGTCGATGGAACTTGACACGGGGTCTGCCCTATCCATAATTTCCCTCAACACATTTCACAAAATCTGCAGCAGCAGTGGCCAGAGAGTTTCGTTAAGGCCCTCTAATGTAATCCTTACGGA
>NW_015386667.1:316747-321229 GCF_001527695.2 Protobothrops mucrosquamatus | reverse complement strand
ATTACGCTGGGCCCTTTCAGGGTCAATTCTTCCTGGTTGTTGTTGATAGCCATTCCAAGTGGCTGGAGGTCGTGCCTGTGTCTTCTACCACAGCCGCCAAGACTATTCAAGTGTTGAGAAACATTTTTGCTGCACACGGGTTGCCAGATGTTCTGGTGTCGGATAACGGTCCTCAATTTACTTCTACTGAGTTTCAGGGCTTTCTTCGGACCAACATGATCCACCACGCTGCTTTGGCTCCCTTCCATCCTTCCACCAATGGTCTGGCTGAACGGATGGTCCGCGTCACCAAGGACGCCCTCAAGAAGCTGACTTACGGCAATTGGCATCACAGGTTGGCTGACTTTCTTCTGGCACATCGTACTACTCCGTGCACTGCCACGGGTAAGTGCCCGGCCGAACTCCGCTGGGGTCGTCGGCTCGTGACTAAATTGGACAGGCTGCATCCAGAGTGTGTAGCTGCACAGGTGTCTCAGCCACACCCACCAAGGGTCCTACGTGAAGGTGATCCTGTCTGGGCCAGGAATTACGGGCCTGGCCACCTCTGGGTCCCGGCTGTGGTCTGCAAGGTCTCGGGGCCTCTGTCCTACGAGGTGTCCCTGGCAGACGGCCGCGTTCTTCACCGCCACATTGATCAACTACGTGTGAGATGGGACGCGCCTATGGTTCCTTCTCAGTCTCCTCTAGGGGGGGAGGAGGAATGGGGAATGCATTCTGGGAATCAAACTCAACAGCCAACGATGGCTGTGGGGAGTGAAACGGGTACTCAACACCCAAGTTCCACAGGTGCTTCAAGTAGCAGTTCTTGGGAAAGGGGGTACACAGACACCCCCACCCACACTCCAGCCTGGGAGTCCCACCGGTGGCAGACTAATTATCCACCCCTAACAAACAATACTCCAGACATGGAGAATACCTGGGAGCATACTCACAACTCACAACATGCAAGAGAGCAGGCAAAACAAAGGGGGAACATGTCCCTTGCTGAAATGGCTCATAGAAGGATGTCCTCACGCATCAGGGCTAACAGGGAGGCATCCCTAGACCCTATCACTACAGAAACGAGCCAGGGAAACCGCACTCCGTCAGGAAACACGGCAATGAGTTCAGAGGGGTTAGAAAACTCCATAGAGGGTAGGTCAACCAGGTTTAGCGATCAACATGGCCCTGACTGCTCGAATACAGGATACGGGCAGGAAAGTCAAACTGAAGTCACCAGTCATCTACAGGGCAACTCACCTAGTGCAAGAAGCAATGGGGAAAACAATACAGACTCCCCAGGTCTGAGAAGGTCGCTCAGGGTAAGAGGCCCTCCCAAATACCTAGCCGATTACGTAAGGTGAGCAGGTTAATAGCAATAACTGAACTAAAGGTCCAGGCTGGTTGACTGTAAGGAAACAAGGTTGGGGGCCACTGGGTCCGGTTCAAAGGAACAGTCCCACACCTTATGCACTGTGTGACATTAACTCATTATTAATTATATTACCATCACTTGGATGGCGTCCATGTGGGCGCAGTCTTATTTCATCTAGGGGGAAGGGGTGTTGTGTCCTGAGCCTGCAAAGGCAGGCTCAGGACGTTGCAAGAGTCCCGGGCATTTGCAGAAGCTGCCCGGGACCAGACTGAGTGGCACCGGCCTTGCGCGCATGCGCAAGGCGGGAAAAGATAGTATTGTGATTGGTTGAATTTGCCCGGGGATCTGAAGGTATAAATAGAGGCCTGCGTGCCTCTGCTCGGGTTGTTCGTAGAATGGAAGCAGAGAATAAAGACTTGTTAGAAATGCTTCGTCTCAAGCGCCATTATTCTCCGGACTTAACAGATTCCTTTCTAAAATCTTTTCTCTTTCAGTTCTTTTTCCATAGGAGATACTACGGATTTCATTCATAAAGCTCAATTTCTCCTCATTAGGAATACAGATAAATCAGCAGTTCTTGACATACATTCTTTGTATACCAGGATACCCTCAAGTATAGTTTTGGAAATGAGGGTTTTAAAACACCCTGCAACTCATTTTTGCCATCATTAGCAAACACAGTGGCATTCAAAAATTATCTTTGCTTTGAAAATAAGTACTGGCAAATCAAAGGTGTTGCCATGGATCCTGACCTAGCCAATTTATTTATGGGCTTTTTAAAAAAAAAAGGAAAAAAAAACATGGATCTTCCATCACGATTCGTACCAAATACATTGTGGAAGGTGGTGGAGATATACTGATGGTGTTTTTGCTACTGAAAAAAACTATTATGAAACTTTAAAAGGATTTTATACCTGGTTGAACGATTAGAATACCAATATAGTTTGATATGTAATATGAGAAACAGATTAGTTTTTTGGACCTAAGAGGATTTAATCAATTCTTGCTTAAATAAGGCAATTCTCCTAATCAAGTCTAGAATAATTTACTGTTAGGACAATTTCTAAGAGTTACATGTAATTGCTTTTTGGAAGCAGGTTTTCGATTCAAATCCAAGGTTTTAAATAAACAGTGATTGAGGAGAAGATTTCAATGTCATTGGTGAATACCAATGTCAGAAATTTTCAGAGAAGATCCCAGGAAGAACTCTTATATATGGTAGTCCTTCATATTTGAAGAAGACATGTTTTTGTGCAGTTCATCTGTGGACATAGAGGTGGCTCTGCAGTCCCAGTCTGGAAGTATAGAGTCTAGCACAATGGGAGCAACGAAAGTCCATTGTCGTAGTAATTGTGGGTGTCATTCTGTGATGCCGTTCATGATTTTCTATCAATTTTTTGTCTTCAAAGTCGGGGGAAGACTCATATCACAGGGCTTGCCAGTGGGTTCTGACAGCAGCTGCAGCTTCCTGTTCCCTTGGCTGGATATCACAGCGTAATAGTGTAGGGTTTCTTTCACAGAGGGCTTGTGTGGTTGATTTCAAGGTCTTTTTCCAGGCTCCAGTACACTATAGAGCAACTGGTGAGACATATGGCAGTCATCCATTCTGATGACATGTCCCATCCATCTCATCTGGTCTCTGATAATCAGGGATTCAGTGCTGCTGGCCTCTGTGCAGTCCAAGACCTCCAGGTTGGAAACACAGTCTTGCCAATAAATGCCAAGGTTGTGCAGAAAGCATGCCATTTGAAATTTCTCCAGTTGTTTGATTTGCCTTTGGAATGGAGTCTAGAACTCGCATAGTGGGGGAGGGATAAATACTCTGTAGACTTTCAGCTTTTTGGAAATATGGATGTTGTGTTGATTGAGCAGTCTAGTACACAGCTGCCCTAGTGCCTGGCTGGCCATGCTGATCCCAGAGTCAATTTCTTTTTCTAAAGATCTTCAAATTGCTTGAGATGATCCTTGAAGCTGTTTACATTTGATTGCAGGGGTCATCATCAGTGATTTTTGGTTCTACAGACTTGCTATTTGGCACATGCTGGTAAAGTACTTCAGTCTTGTTCAGGCTGATAATCGGGCCAAAGAGCTTAGTGGCATATGAGAATTTTTCAGCATCGGTTGGAGATCACTGTCCTTATGCACCAGGAGTGCACAGTCATCAGCAAAGATGGTTTCTTGAATAACTGCATGGTTGTATGGGGGCACCATCCCTGAACTTAAGAAGTGAAGGTCAAAGACAACCATCCAATCAGTTTCTGATGTACACTCATTTTTTCAGACTCTGGATAGCACATGACCACATGCAAGTGAAGAACAGATTGAATAGAGTGAGGCTAGCACACAACCCTGTTTTACCCATTGGAAATGGCAAATGTATCTGCTGTATCACCGTTGTAAACAACCTGTCCCATCATTATGTCATGGAGTAGTTGAATCAACTTCACAGATTTCTTTGGGCAATCATAACATCTCAGGAAGATCCAGAAACCCTCCCTCTTTCCAGTGTCAAATGCCTCAGATCAATGGAGACAGAGTAAAGAGGCTTGTTCTGCTCAATGTACTTTTCCTGGACTTGCCTCATGGCAAATATCATATCTGCAGAATTCCACTCTGGCTGAAAGCCACACTGCACCTCTGGGAGGTTTCTTTCTGAGTCAGTGACAAGTCTGTTCAGGAGAATGCAGGCAAAGATCTTGCCTATGGTGGACAACAGTAAGATACCTCTGTAGTTTCTGCAGTCTGATTTGCTTCCCTTGTTTTTATAGAGTCATAATGAGGGCATCACCAAAGTCATCTCAGGGGCTGCCATAAAGAAGAGGGAGTCAAGCTATTTTCCAAAGCACCTGGAGGCAGGACAAGAAGCAACGGGTGGAAACTAATCAAGGAGAGAAGCAACCTAGACCTAAGGAGAAACTTCCTGACAGTTAGAACAATTAACCAGTGGAACAACCTGCCTCCAGAAGCGGTGAATGCTCCAACACTGGAAGTTTTTAAGAAGAGACTGGACAGCCATTTGTCCGAAATGGTATAGGGTTTCCTGCCTGAGCAGGGGGTTGGACTAGATGACCTTCAAGGTCCCTTCCAACTTTACTACTACTACTATTATTATTATTATTATTATTATT